>NW_026936513.1:0-71703 GCF_032062105.1 Saccostrea cuccullata
TTCAAATAAATGCCCTGTATCGTCCACTTGTCTGAATAATGATGGTAATTACACCTGCCAGTGTAATGAGGGCTACACGCAGAAATCAGCTTACGAATGTCAAGGTAGGCAAAAGATTATCACTCTGGATTTTTTACTATGGTATTCGCTAACATGTTGTCTATAAACAAATGTATGATACATACGAAATATCACTAGATATTGACGAATGTAAGACTGGAGTGGCAGGGTGTTCTCATGGATGTTCTAATGTGGAAGGGGGTTTTAACTGTGAGTGTGAGTTTGGGTACACGCTGGAGGATGACAGGAAGACATGCGCAGTGGGTATGTTCAACAGAAATTAAGATCAATCAATGAATTATGAATCATAAGTTTGATACATCAGTGATTTGAAATATATATTGTTTTTCCAGTGACTGATATTTGTTCGCTTTATCCACATCTTAACTGCTCATTTGGGTGTAAACAAGATCTAGCAAATAAAACTATTGGATACTGCTTCTGTGGCGCGGGATTCTACCTGAACGCGGTGGATAAGCAGTCCTGTATTGGTAAGACAAAGAGAGATAATTTGTATTACAGTCAATTGAATAAAATGTATTTGTTTTGGATGGTTTTGTTTTGTATTCAATCTTATAATCAACATACGTATATTGCAATATATATTAACATTAATAATTACATTAGATCTGGGAGAATGTGTAAATGTAATTAAAGTACTAGTTATCAGTACATTATGCAAATACGTAATGGTTTTGCGTTTCTCTTTGCTTACAATTTTAGATGTTAATGAGTGTGGCAATGAAACACTGAATCTGTGTACCTTCAAAGAAAACTGTGTAAATACTGTTGGGTCCTACAACTGTTCATGTCCCATAGGATATGTCTTAGAAAATGACGGAAGACAATGCTCAGGTATGTAATGAAGCACGTTTACAAGCATAAAGTACAGCTTGTGTGAAAATAAATCAAATATTAAAGTATTTGATCCACTTTTTCAAGTGTGCGATAATTTTCACTATGGACGTGATTGCAAAATACCTTGCAATTGCGGAGTTGGTGCCTCCACATGTGACAACGTACTTGGATGCCAGTGTAAGACAGGGTGGGCAGGGTCGAAATGTGATGCTGACATCGATGAATGTGCCATCGGTACTCCTTGTAGCGAGGCCAACCAGATCTGTCAGAATACCCCGGGATCCTACAGATGTCTGTGTGAAACTGGATATAATGAAACTTTATCAGGACAATGTACAGGTATGAACACGCATAAAGATTAACACAACAGCTTATTAACTTCTCTTCGCTTACTTGAATGTTTAAAATAAATTTAACAATTTCCTTATTTTCATTTAGATATCAATGAATGTATCAGCAAACCCTGCGACCAAATTTGCAACAATACAAATGGAGGGTATACATGCTCCTGTAATACGGGGTTTAAGCTCACAAACCAGTCAAAATGTGAGGATATTGATGAATGTGCAGCACCAGTATCACCATGTGACCAACTGTGTTCAAACACTCTTGGAAGTTACAGATGCTTTTGTAGAGAAGGTTTTCTTCTGAACGCGACAACTAAGTCCAACTGCCACGGTAATTTCCTAAGAAGAAATGGGAGATAGAATAAATGGAACAATATTTTTAGCATTAGTTGTAATAGAGTTTATTTATTCGAAAAATGGATTTTTTTCTTTTTATTAACATCTAATAAACTACGTATTCATATTTTTGGTCATAATTGCAGCCAAAACAGAGTGTTCCATTCTGAACTGTACCCAGCAATGTGCCGTGCGTGCTGATGGGTCGGAGTATTGCTCCTGTAGAAATGGATTCAGTCTAGATTTAGATAATATCACCTGCCTTGGTAAATAACATTTTAAGGTTTTTAATCTGCATGCTTGAATATTCGAATATTTTTTAATCATTTTATTTCCAAATTAGGCTTCTTTCAATTGATAATGTAATATACAGATCTAAACAACCAAGAGGTACTTTATTTTAGGACTTACTTCGTATTCAGGACTTCAAAGAATTTTAATTTGCTCAGTTGTAGTTACATTTTTATTGTGAATCCAGCATAAATGTTGACGTAAACAATATAGCGTAACATATTTTGTATTGAACAATACAACAAATGCTGCATTACATTGCATTCATTTAATATTTAGGGCATAATTTTTAATGTGCATGGTTTCCATTTTTCTATCATTAGGTTTCACAAAAAAATTTGCTATAAAAAAGTGAAAATATTATTTTGTAATGATTTGTATTAAATATCTTCCTTCAAATCATGCTCCCGAATTGAGAATAAATGAATAATTATTTAAATTTTTTACTTTCTTTCAAAAAAGATATTGACGAGTGTTCACAAAACCCGTGCAGTGAGAATTGTACACAGAATAGCCCTGGTTTCGGATACACGTGCTCTTGTGATGTAGGGAAAAAGCTGGACATTGACCAAAGGACGTGTATAGGTACGTATATGATTCACAAAACTTCAATTACAGGTAGCAAAGGTTACCTCATGGAAAAGTGCTTTGCCATATACTTATCTCTTTGCTAATTTAGAATGTGAAAATGGAAACTACGGGATAAACTGCAAAGATGCATGTTTGTGTAAACCTGAAAATACGGCATCTTGTGACAGAATCTCGGGGTCCTGTACCTGTAAAGAAGGGTGGAATGGGACAGACTGTACGGTGGACGTGGATGAATGTTTGAACCAGTATATCTGTCCAAATAATTCCGACTGCAAGAATTCAAATGGATCTTATTCTTGTGATTGCAAAAACGGATTTTCTTTTGCTGGTGAACAATGTGTTGGTAAGTATTTCTTTAGTAAGAGTTTTTCATTCATGATAAGTTAAGTTTTTTAATATTTAGATAAGGAGAATACATCAATTTAGATCAATGGTATTTAAAACATGTTTAAAGATAAATGGTTTTTGTTTTATTCTATAGAGTGTTCGAGTACAACATTTGGTCAGAACTGTGCCAGTCAGTGTACGTGTGAGTTCAGTAAAACTCAGTCATGTGACAAACAGAATGGAACCTGTTACTGTAGTTCTGGATGGCAGGGTATTAACTGTACAGAGGACGTCCCAGAATGCACCAATGATGTCAATATTTGCGGACATAATGCATCATGTACTGAAACAAAAGGCTCATATTTATGTGTTTGTGACTCAGGTTTTCACAAAACATCAGCAGGACGTTGTGAAAGTAAGAAAAAACAATTGAACTCACTCATATTTATGCATAGCTAAAATTATTTTATTCAGAATGATAAACGATCACACCTTTTAATAAACAAATGAATGTTCTTTTAAGTAAAACATTACTTGTAGTTAATGGGTAACTTCAGTATCCTTTAATTATCAATCTTCAAGAATTTTGTCTTTACAAACTGTGTGGATTTTATCGAAGTAATTTTACAAGATATGAAAGTTTCCCCAAGATCCATTCTTTTACAAAAAAAAAAAAAAAAAAAAAAAAAACAGTTTCTTGTGATATCAAAAAAACTCTGTTTTTAGTTAATAAATTTTTGTGAAGAATGGTTTTTAAAAAAGTGGAACAGTTGTTCGTATCGATGAGTAAACGTGTAAAAAATTATGATTTTAGCTGATCTAGAAGTTTCTAAGTTTTTTTTTTACTTCCAAGGATCGTCTTTTGATTTACATGTATCATTCACTGTAGCACAGTTCATCCGAGGTTTCTCCTTTACAGCATATATCTTCCTTAAGAGTAAATAAAAGGACTTTGAAAGGGAGTTTTTGGACGGAGCAATTATCTTTGTTTGCAAACATTAAATCCAAAACTACATTAATCCTCTCCATGAAACATTTTGTCCATAGAACCTGTCGATAATAGAATATATATTTTAAAAAAAATTACCATCCGTGTATGAGCTTGAGTATATTTTTGCTTTATTCTTAAAATCGTATTTTAGGCAGCGGTGTGAATAATGCATTTATCTTTCAAACTCTTAATCAGATATTGATGAATGTTCGCTTGGAACCGGGAATTGTTCACAGCATGCACTTTGTTCTGATACTGAAGGAAGCTTTACATGTACATGTCGACTTGGTTTCAGTGGAGATGGCTATAATTGTACAGGTAAAATAGATGTTTGGTTTCTTTAAAAAAAAGATAGGTCAAAAGTCGAAATGTTCTTTAAACACAAACAAATAAAAGATGATAATTATCAATTTAGCCAGATGTTCTTTTTACTCATCTATCTCAATTCCACAAAGGTTGTAGTGGTACGTCATATGGTGAGCAGTGTTCTAAAACATGTTCATGCAACACAGTTGGCACAGCAGACTGTGATAATTTGGATGGAACATGCATTTGTAAAGATGGATTTAACGGAACCCAATGTGAGTTTACGAATGAGTGTAATACAGGAGCCCACAACTGTCATCTGAATGCTTCTTGTCTGAACACGATAGACAGCTATAACTGTTCTTGTCATGTCGGATTCTATGGAGATGGATTTAATTGTACAGGTAATAGGTAGTCCCTACTATATATTCGTTTCAGTCATAATCTTGTCAAAAACTCATTCTTATATACACAGGGACTTAAGACAATAATAGAAAAAAGAATTCGGGTATATAAGTATGATAGGAGAGAAGGGACTTAACAAGCCGCAATTAATTCCTTGGTGCCGCGCTTCAAACTCTGAAAACTTCAATTTCTATTTTAAAAAAACTCGAGAAAAAGCTTTGCCAGTTTAACGGCAGAATGTTATCGTTTACTGTCATAAATTGATCATTTACTTTACTTCATCAATTAATGACAATAAAGGACAAAATTCTGCCTTTCAACTGGCAAAGCTTTTTCATGGTTTTTTAAACAGAAATTGAAGTTTTTAGAGTTTGAAGCGAGGTACCAATGAATTAATGGCGGCTCTTATCAGGTCTCTTCCCCTAATTTACTATACACCCAAATTTTTTGTCTCAAGTCCCTGTGCTTAAATATATTTAAATCTGTACATAGTATTCAACCAAAAGAAAATTGATAAAAATTTGAAATGATTATATTGAATAAAAACAAAATTATAATTTCAACATTTAACTTCATTTAATATTGCTTTTATATATAAGAAATTCAAATTAATATGCATAATTCCAAAAAATGAATGATTCGATGAAAAAGAAAATTGCTGGTATGAGCAATGGTACTTGGATTCAATGAAGTTAGTAGTGAGTGTGTAAAAATCATTTTATGGATCATACAAAGAAAGTGGGTCAAATAAAACATTTTTTTCTCACAAAAACATATAAACATAATACAATACAGCAAATAGTAATAATAAACCAAAATTATTATCATATATCTGAAGGGTGTGATGATTGGACATACGGTACTCAGTGTTCTCAGAACTGTACTTGTAACATTGAGAACACGGCTGATTGTGACGACACAACAGGAGAATGTATCTGTAAAGCGGACTGGAACGGAACAAAATGTGATATCCATGTAGAGGACTGTAGAAACGGAACTGCTGTATGTGACCATGATCTTCAAGATTGTTTAGTAAATGGAACGAGTGGTCACTTTTGTTTTTGTCGTTATGGAACAAATGCAACAGGGGAATGTCTGTGTAAGTTACACCACCTTTAAATAAAGTGATAATATTTTTAAATATTGCATGCATATTGTACACCTGTAGAAGATTTTTATTTGCTGCTGTTTCAGCACCAAATCCAACTCACAAACCTGGAACGATAGAAACAAAGTTCCAAGCGGAGACAACTCTGGCAATATCTATTACGCCACAGGAATTTAAAGACCACACTGAAAATATAAGGGCCATTATTTTTCAGACTGTGAGTTGCAAGCATAAATGAATTTTTTTTCGTACTGGTATACATTTAATGATTGTGGTTATGTCACTGAACTGAACCGTGTTAATTTATTGATATTTTCAGCTAATAAACAATTTCAAGGATGAAATACGTGGATTTAAAACGATATATATTTTATCTATAAGGTAAGTTAGCCTTAATGACTATGATACATAACCCCTGAATTAAAGTAAATAAAATACCACAACAAATAAAGTATTTAATATGTATAACAGGGTGACCAGTTGATGTACATTTTTTAAAATGATTTTGTAATTTTCGGTAAGAGGCTTTATTTTTATAATAATATCCAAATTAATTTAAACAAAATGTAACACACCAGATAAATGAGTATATGTACATCCCTCCCATAGCTAGCCTTTAAACATAATTATTGCAATCTTAACCTTTAATTTATTCTTTACTAGGTAAGAGACGGAATATATAGATTTCCCCGATATTATTTAAAGTTTCAAGACTTATATTTAACCTTTCAATTAAAGAAAACAACTTTTTTTTGTATTTAGACTTGGTAGCCTTAAGGTCAGCTTTGAAATAGTCGTCTATAAGAACGAGACTCTAGAAGCACAAACGAGTGACTACATCAGGGCTACGAAAAAACTGCTGAGTAATGCCGTGAGGATTGAAATCTTAGGGAGAAATGCTTCTTTTTCTACTGTAATAATTACTGACGGAGAAGGCAAAAGTAAGTTTTTTTGCTGCATTTTATTTAATCTATTTTAGAAGCTAACAGTTTGCTCGATTTTAAATTAATTGTTAAGCATATACAAAGACCTGATACGCTAAAACGTCGTTTTAGTTATATGTAAAGTCGAAAACGTGACAGAACTGTGTACTTTAAATAATGTAGTTTATTTCTTAAAAAGATTGATTGATTGTATATTGTTTAACGTCCCTCTTGAGAATTTTTCACTCATATGGAGACGTCACCGTATGCCGGTGAAGGGCTTCGAATTTAGACCTATACTCGGCACTCAGGGCCATTGAGCAGTGAGGGTTCTTTCTCGTGCCAGCGCCTACCGTGACACGGGACCTACGTTTTTAAGGTCATATCCGAAAGACCCGTGACTTTCACTTCTAGTGCCGAGCGCTTGGCGAAGGAACAGTCACTACCTTTGTTTACGTCTTAGGTATGACGAACCGCGAACGAGAATCGAACCCGGGCCTCCCGATCACGAAGCGAACGCTCTACCATTAGGCTACCGTGACCGGTTTCTTAAAAAGAACTTTATTCGGTAATAACCAATATTTGCCCCCCAAATCAAACTTTGATGGAGATATATTTAATTAATTTCTTGAAACAGGGGAGTATATGCTGACTTCAAAGCACTGAATATTTTCATACGTAATGACGCCATATGTTCGTAATGACGTCACAAACATGACGTAAATTTCAGTTTTTTATGAATTTTACAGAAAAATGTACATAATTCATCGATATTTTGAGTAAAAGTCACCGAGCGCATGTGTGTTCAGGATCAATATTTTGATATGATACGTAGAATGATAAAATCAATGAAATATGTCAATATTGTTCCTGAACAAACTTGCGCTCCATAAATTTTAAAGCTAAAATTGTTGAAATTTTGTCCATTTTGTGCTTTTTCTGAAAAAGGATATAAAATCGGACTAGTTTGTGACGTCATAAAAACAAAAATTGTGAATACACTGCTTTGACACTATAATATTTTCTGGTAAATTATATTTCTCATACAATTTATTGAATTCAGCACATTTCAGGAAGTTTTCAAAATTTGACTTTTGTGGGGGCAAATATATGCAATAGACCGCATATAGTTCTTCAAAGCATAAGAGGGAGTTGAAGTTCCTTTGTTATTTTTATCAAAATTTTAGCAGATAATTTAAGCTATTTTAAGTAAACCATTATTATTTCCTTTAATTGAAAAGGTTAGATGTATAGTGTATACATGTACCACGAAAATGTATGGTTATAATTAGTTATAATAATAACTTGTAAATTTATCATTAAATAAAATGTAAGTATAGGTCATCATGCTAAAAGTTTCAATAGGTCATGCAGTAAAGTATTGCAGATTGGGCATTTAAAAATAATGAACACCAATATTTCTGAAAATTCCCTGTGGAAGCAGGAAACTTTCTAAGAAACAGTAAGAACCTGAGATATATCTTTTTTTTTTTTCAAAATGCCATTTCCGACTTTTATTTAAGAGGGATAGTCTAAAAAGCAACAGAAAATGAAAAAAAATTCATATCTTTGAATTTTGAGAAATTAAATAAACGTATGTTTATTTCCACCTATCCAAAGTATCTTGGTCTAGTGGTAAAGCAGGCTAACAGTAAATCACGAGAGTTTTTTTGTTCGAATCTTGGAGTAACTTAAATAAACCATGACTTCTCTATTACATTATTTAAATGTTGTGAAATTTTAATTAAAAAGACAACTCTGTGAGGATATAATTCCCTTTTTTGAATATTTTTTACTCAATAACCAATTATTTCTCCCGTTATATAATCTCAACTAACGAGATGGTTTAGGCATTCGAACCTACGTGTATATAGTTAAGTGAAACAGATCGCCTCTTGTAATGTTCGATTAAATTATATACAAACGATAATAGTTAAATATTATGCATTTCGTATTAATAAAAATACTTACATGTAAGCATTACAAATTAATCCATCTGTGTAACTATTATATTTTAAGAGCATGTCGTTTGATGTTCCGAGGTCCTTTAACAGTACATTGTAAATTCAGATGTATCTGTAATCCAGTTTGTTTGTGTTATGTCGATGTGCGTGGGAAAATACAATTGTTTTCCGTTAAATTCGTGATTAAAATACAAAAAAGGTAGATAATTTTCAGAGAAAATTATTTCACTTCTTTTCTTTTTTTTTTTATCAGATTTCACAGTCGACAATTCAAGCAGCCCGTGTTTCATTTTAAAACTATTATCCCCCTGTTCTGAAGGGGAAACGTGTGTCGAAAACTCAGGCAGTCCTTCATGTGTGTAAGTAAATAAAGGCTTTACTTATCTTAAAAAAAATCAAACGGGAAAAAGTTTTTTACGTTTTAAAATGTCACTGTCTTTATTTGATTTTAGTATATAATATCTTATTGTAGTTTTATTTTTGAAATTCAAAATATACAATTTACATTTTAATATAGGATTTACAAATACATGTATTTATGTTTCATGTTTGATTCTTGTTTTCAGATCAATAGAAGTAACAGGTATGTTTTCTTTGTTTTCTTTATAATTTGCAATAAGATTTTTGAGAAAAAAAAAATTCAATATCCTACTTAAATAAACAATTAGAAAGATTATTCCAATGTTAAATTAGTACTAACAATAGATTTCTACGAAAAAACAATCTATGATAAAATAATTTCATGCATTCTTTTTATTGGTGATGAATGAAATGTATTTGAACACCACCTATTATTTATTTTTAATTTGTTTTGTGTCTTTAAGTTAAAAAGAATTAGATTAAATTGGTTTGAAATGTCCCAATACTGACATTTATACAGTTATAAAAAATGAAAGACTTGCTTTCCAATCAATGTTTTTCACTTATCGTTAAGACATGCTTCTGTAAATCTGAAACACTTGGGGTACTCATAATGCTCATAGCATTACATTGGTGGTGGCCATTCCATATCCGCAAATCATTCTTTAAAACTCGATAGAAAATAAAGAATTTTTCACCGAAGTTTAACTGTGTAGTACCATTATATACCTTCTAATTCATATTTCCCCTTCATGATCATAGCAAACCTAGAATACCGCCATTCCTTTCAAAACATTTGAGTTCATGTATTTTATCTGCGAATCCTCCTTTACAAACGCATACAATTTGAGGGTGTTTTGGAGTTTTGTTTTGTTTTTTTTTTATAACACAGTGTCACTGTGCACTTTTGTTTGTTATTAAGTGACCGCTTTGACAGATTAAAAAAGCAAATTATTCATATTGAAGCGTATGTAATTATTTTATGAGCGCAGTGCTGACAGTACATCTTGTTTTATTATAAAGTGAGCAAGAAATGATGCATATTCTTTTAATCGTTTCAGATTATTTCGACTTGATTGTTGGGCTAGGAATAGGAATACCCTTAACAGTGACAGTAATAGCAATTATATTCATCATATGCGTCTACTGTAAACGACGAAAAGATAAGGAAGATTTGACTGTCAGCAGTAATAGTGATGATAGGTAAGATCAACATGTGTAAAATAACAGCTAAAAAATTAAGACTCTGAAAAGAAAACAATCAATGGCGAGTAGCATAAGTAGAGTTCTTGTAGAAAGGTATTAAATTCTTGTACAAGAAAATTCATATCTACTAATTTGGACATAAATTTTGTTGATTTATTTTTATTCTTCTACCTAAAACTATTCTCATTTATACTGTAATACATGTCATGTACTTCCTTATAAGATTTTTACATAAAGATTCTAAATGATTTCATAGGTCGTATGATGGGAGTGAAGCGTTCAGGTATGGGATACCTGTCCGTTATGGCAGCTGGGGACCCATGTACTCCCCGTATGGTATTGAGGGTCCTCGAAGTTTAGAAAGTAACCTACCACGACCAAGGCAATATGAACAGGACATCTGGAATCAAGAACATATAGGTAAATCTTAGTTGCATCAATATCAAGCTAATATTTTTAGTTCAATTATATCATGAGTAAAAACTTCAAATTTAAAACATACAATTGAACTTGGGCAATTAAAATTGTAAATTTTATTTGCTGAAATTTTCTTTTAGATGATAGACCCATTCCTTATAATTCAGAATTTTCCTGGGATTTCATACAGTCTTCCATTCCAACATCTGAATCGGTTTGTCTTTTCTTAGAAATGAAATTTAATTTTCATACATGATTAATAAACTGTATATTTTATACAGAATTGAGATTTTGCTTATTTTTTCAATTATTTCAACTTGATTTCAAACTATTTATGTTTTTTTTCTGACAGTTTAGAATACAACGACCCATAGCAGAAGCAAATCCTAACCCGGTGTTTGTAAGTTATAGTTTAACATCCTCCTTTTGATTTATTTCATTCACTGATTTGAATGAATGATTTTGAACATCAACAATTTTGTTTCCTATGTTAGAATCATTGTGTTAAAGACAAACATGAAATATAGTAAATGATTCATAAAATATAAGGTACCATTTAAATAACTGTCACACATACATTCCTTACCAAAATTCTTTGATATACACTGTATGTCTCTCAAAATATATCGATTGGTACAAGTTTAAGCAGCAAAACAATTCCCACCCTAATGAAATTTCATTGTAACAAAATAAAGTATACATCGAACTTCTGGATAGAAGGAGAAAAATTATTTCTATAAATATGGATAATAGAAAGAACTTGGTACCTTCATTTTGAAACTAACTGTAATTATGAATTCTAGTCTTCAGTTACTGTCCTAAACAAGAATCCTATGTAAAAGGTTTACTTTTGATTGAAATCCAGAAGGTTACAAGCAAGCTATAACTAAGACAGGCATTCTTGTTCTTAATTTAGGAATTGTTGTACACTGCCTAAACCTCATCATTACCTATATATGACGTCATTTTGAGGTCATCATTTCAATATCATAGCTTCTTCATTTTGTTGTTTACTTTTAAGTTTCGATCAAATTGTGAAAATTTTTCGTAATCATACCACTGCTCCGAAGAAAAGGGGATATACTGTTTCACCCTTGTCTATCTGTCCGTCTGTCTTGGTGTCTGGTAGTTGGTTTGTCCGTAACAAAATTCACTCAGTTCAGAAACGAGGGCTGTTCAGAAAATAATGTCCTAAACAATATGACATACAAAACAGATATGGTATTTAGCATGACTTTTTCTCATGATTGAATCTTTTATGAATTGATATTAGTTTATGTGACCACTTTTCATCTCATATTTATATTGTGAGAAGCTGGAAAACGAGCTATTCGAGATACTGCATTAAAAAGACAGTAAAAAAAGTTAAGTACTCAAAGGCCACCCTGTTTTGAAAAATGAGTGGAAACGGCATCGTTTAAGAATATCTAAACAATTATTTTCAAAAATCTGAAAATGTAGCTTTCCACGTTTGTCTGAAATGCAAACAGATAATGAAACTTGAATTCATTGCTTTATTACCCTCAAAACATTTTTACAATAGGATGCACTTGACAAAAACAGGAAAGATCTGAAAATAGCAAAGAGTAACAAGAGGACAGAGACGGTTTTATATACCAGGAAGGATTGAAATTCAGGCCATGTAGAGTAAAGGAGTTTGGGGATTTAAACAGAAAGGTATATTTTTTCACACAGTAATATTCGCCTCACCTGTCTCCCTTTGACTTGGTTCAATTTCCAAACTTGAAAAAAACACCTTTCAGAAAGAGGAAACGAGTCCAGGAAATTAAAGAATCTGCCATAATCCAGTATACGAAGGGTCATACTAAAATATGAGTTCTAAAACCAATCAAAATTGAACATAAAGGTTACGGACAAGACAGTGTTTTCATTCAAAGAGAATTTTTAATTTTAATTATTTAGACTAAATTATTATAAAGCGTCTTTTGCTTCTTTCCTTGCACCGAGGACATTATCTATTGAACAGCCCTCCTATGCTTGAAACTTTAGCACACTCTTTTTTAGCTCTTCTGAGCCAAAGGCTCAAAGAGCTAATGCTATGGCCATTTGTGCGGTGTGCGTTAACTTTTTAGAATATGGGCCATAACTCAAGAACCCCTAGGCCAATCAGTGTCAAATATGTCACAGGGTATCCTTAGCCCAAGGGCTACCCTTTATACTAAAATAAGGTTTAGGACCCGTAAACAAGGGGAGATAATCAGGAAAACAAAACAAAAAGTACTGCTTGTTAAAAAATCTTCTTCTCCAGAACCATCAGGCAGAGTTTTCACCAAACTTACATACAAGGATCAGGATTTGTCGAAGATTAAAAATTGTTCAAGGCATTACCCTGGGGCAAAGGGCGTGGTCTCAAGGTAACTTTAAAGTTGACCTTAATTTACAAATAATAATAACGTTTATATTTTGCTTACTATTAGGACTAGGATCATCAAATCTTGTAAGATGATGCATCTTAGGACATCAAATTATGTTAACTCAAAAGTAGGTCACTTAAATTTTTTGGGCATTTATTTTCAAATTGATTTGAAGGCATATCTTGGACACTTTAAGGCCTATGATCATCAAACTTTGTCAGTTGATGCATCTTGGGTCCTTGAACAACGTCAACTTAAAAGTAGGTCACAGTGACCTACTTCTTTAACCTAATAACTAATTCTTTTTAAAACATTTAATCCAATTATTTCAGACACTGAGAGGTTTAGAATCATCAAATCTTGTAAGTTGATACATCTTGGGACCTTAATACATATTTATGAAAAAGAAGGTCACTGTGACCTACTTTTTGAATTTTGCAGGAATTTGTTTTTGAATTGTTTAAAAGGCATACTTTGATTACCTTCAGACCAAGGATCATCAAACTTGGTCAGCAGATGCATCTTGGGACTCTGAAAAATGTTGACCAAAATGTAGGTCACGATGACCTACTTTCAACATTTTATGGCTATATTTTAGTATCTTAGGTATTTATTGGCTTAGAATCATCAAGCTTTGTGAGTTGATGCACCTTGGGTTTTTCGGAGAGTAATAACAAAAAGTAGGTCACAGTGACCTACTTTTGACATTTTACGGCTTTATTTATGTATCTACAGTACTTATTGGCTTAGCATCATCAAACTTTGTAAGTTGATGTATCTTGGGTTTTCGGAGAATGATATCCAAAAAGTAGGTCACTGTGACCTACTTTCGACATTTTATGGCTTTATTTAAGTATCTTAGGTATTTATTGGCTTTGAATCATCAAACTTAATGAGTTGATGCGTCTTAACTTTTCGGAGAGTGACGATCAAAAAGTAGGTCACAGTGACCTACTTCTGACATTTTATGGCTTTATTTAAGTATCTACTGTACTTATTGTCTTAGAATCATCAAACTTCATAAGTTGATGCATCTTGGGTTAATGGTGAATGATGTCCAGATAGTAGGTCACGGTAACCTAATTTTTGACATTTACTGGCCATTTAAGTATCTATGGTACTAACTGGTTTAGAATCATCAAACTTTGTTTGTTGATGCATCTTGGGTTTTTAGAGAATATCGACCAAAAAGTAGGTCATGGTGACCTACTTTTGAATATCTTAGGTACTTATTGGCTTATAATCATCAAACTTTGTCTGTTAATGTATCTTGGGTTTTCGAAAATCGTCTACAAATAATTAGGTCGTAGTGACCTACTTTTGATATTTTTTGGCTATATTTAAGTATCTTGGGTACTTATTGGCTTAGAATAATCAAACTTTGTCAGTAGATACGTTTTGGGTTTTCCAAGAATGTAGACAAAAAAGTAGGTCATGATGACCTACTTTTGACATTTTATGGGTATATTAAAGTATATCAGGTACGTATCGGCTTAGAATCATCAAATTTTTTCAGTTGATGTATCTTGGGTTTTCAAAGAATGTAGACAAAAAAATGGGCCACGGTGACCTACTTTTAAATATCTCAAATACTTATTGGCTTAGAATCTTCAATCTTTGTCTATTTATGCATCTTGAGTCTGCAGAAAACTTGTATCTTAAAGTAGGTCACTGTGACGTACTTATGTTTTTTTTATAGCTTTATTATTAAAAATATCTTCAGTCCTAATTAGCTAAGAATTATTAAACTTTGTCAGTTGATGCAACTTTGGTCTTAGGATACTTAGGGTTAGAGGCTTCAAATAGAAGTGATAGATTGTACAATTTATCAGAAGAGCGATTCAAGGCCCATGAGCCTCTTGCTGAGTCATGCCATACGGTGGGATTCATTTTTGATCAATGCCGATGCGTCTGTCCATACCATACATAACAACTATTTGGTTGCAGATTTCTGAGAACTTCGAATTCTTATCGTAGATGCTTGAAGTTTTTAGCACACTCTTTGTTTGGGCATTTTATATGGTGTGATTTAATTTTGTTTAAATCTGGTATCAACTTCCTGTTTATCTGCCCGTAACTGAACTTATGTATATGAAAATTATACAATTATAGCATTTTGATGAAGTCAATTCCAAGAATAAATCGACCTTAGAGAAAGCGTATTGTACCGAATCAAAAGGCTGCAATTGTTTTATAAATTTCAACAACATTTTATAAGTAATGTCCTTCAGTACTTTCTCAAATAAGGCATTGTTATGTGATTTGCTCTATGAAGTCACAGTAATGAATAGCAGCTGCGGTATCTGATTTTCAAAACATCCAGTGTATAAAGACTTGTGACGTGAGTACTCCAGTTTGAAGACTGTACCGACGTCAGCACTTTTATTGCTTCATATATGGAATGTTTCGAATTATTTATACATGTTTAAAATAGAAACATTCAGTAACACTTTTTAAACTTGATCATGTGATCTAGTTTAAGCCATTTAGATAGATGGCAAATAGCTAGACAGATACAAGAGGCCCAGGGGCCACATTGCTCACCTGAGCACATCGGCTAGAAAAAAGCACAGATCAGGTCAGAACTGAAAGGTTTACTAAGGGGGGTGGGGGTCCTACCCTCCCTACCCCAAAAGGCCATGATTTGAACAAATTTAAATCATTCTGCAAAAAATGAGGATGCTTACATGTCTTTATGACTAAACATAGATTTTCTGTTCTTGGGATTTTTCTTTTATTTCTATGTAAAACTATGATCGACCTTTGTGGCCTCACCCTTTCCCCTGGGAGGTGTTATGATTTGAACAAACTATAATCTACACTAAGGAGGATGATTCCATATAAATATCACTAATAATGGCTTTGAAGTACTTTAGAAGAAGATTTAATAATATTTCCCTATATATTCCTATATAAAATTTTCATCGGTCATTGTGGCCCTGCCCTACTCCCGGGAGTCATTATTTGAACAAACTTGATTTTACACTACCTGTGGATAATTCTACATGAGTTTTATCTTTCCTGGCCCAGTGGTTCTTGAGAAGAAGATTTTTAAAGATTTTTCCTATATATTTCTATATGAAATTTGATCGGCCATTGTTGCCCTACCATACCCCCAGGGGGCCATGATTTGAATAAATGTGAATGTACGCAACTTGATGATGCTTCCACACGATTTCATCTTTCCTGGCCCAGTGGTTCTTGAGAAGAAGTTTTTAAAGATTTTCTTATATACTCCTATGTAAAACTTTGATCAGCCATTGTGGCCCCAACCTACCCCCGGGGGTCATGATTTGAAGAAACTTGAGGATAATTCCACATGAGTTTCATCTTTCCTGGCCCATTGCATCGTCTCAAGCCACGGTCCGGAGTCCGCATATAGCTCTCTCCTACCCGTGGCTGCTTGATCACAAAAAAGTGTCGTAATCTTGAATATTTACGCCTCTCTATTGTGACGTCATATTCAGTCAGTGGCAAGTTTTGTTTCCATCGCAATTGAAATAAACAACTGACGTCAGCAGTATGCAAGAAGTTTTTCCTATACTGTGACTGGACATTGAAATGTCGTGATAAAGTTCATCAACCGACTATGCTTTACTCGCATTGGTCAGTTTTTTAATGAGCTACGAAGAATTCTCTCCTCGTTCAACCACGGCCAGAATGGGAGAGGATCGTATATTTTGGCTGTGGTTTGCGACGATGGGCCCAGTGGTTTTTGAGAAAATTTTAAAAGATTTTCCTATATACTTCTATGTAAAAATTTGATCGGCCATTTTGGCCCCACCCTACCCCCGGGGGTCATTATTTGAACAAACTTGAATCTACACTATCTGAAGATAGTTCCAAATGAGTTTCACCTTTCCTGGCCCAGTGGTTCTTGAGAAGATTTTTTAAAAATTCCGTAAATTTTTCACTTATTCATAATTATTTCCATTTGGAAGAGGGTGTGGCCCTTCAATTGAACAAACTTGAATCTCCTTTACCCAAGGATATTTTGTTGCAAGTTTGGTTGAAATTGGCCCAGTTGTTCTTGAGAAGATGGAAATGTGAAAAGTTTACGATGACGATAACGACAACAACGGCAGACAACGGACAGATTTTGATCAGAAAAGCTCACTTGAGCCTTCAGCTCAGGTTAGCTAATACATGTAATTAAGCGGACATAATAAAATATCATGATAAAATTCTATTTTACAGAGAGATCAGTCAACAGCTTGATGGCGCTTCAAAGTAGAAAATTGTAGACATTACAACTTATCAATTCCATAAAAATCGACGATAATGCTATCAAGGCCTTTTCAAGGATGTGCAATAAAATGTTCTGATAATTGCTTTATAACTGATTTTAAAGTGCTCAATGTTTAACATGATCGTACGTTTAATTCATTTTATGTGTAAACTGTGTTAGCCCTAATATTTTATATATATATATATATAAATATTATTTTGTTCATAGAATGAATTTATATTTTTGTCAAAAATACTATATAATTCTATAAAGTGAGTGTTTTGTGTGTATTTTATATCTCATGGTTGTTATATTCAGATTTTAAATTGACTTGTTCATGTGTACATACATAATATATATTTTCCGTCCGCCGAAATATTTTAGATATATTTAAATTTGTATTGAAGCAAGCATCAAAGTGTTTGCAAATATACATTAGATCGGGAAGGTAGATGTACATGAACTCATTATTAAGTGTGTGTAAGAGGGTGTACACGTATGTGTGTGAAAGCGTAAGTCAATTCTAATTTTGGAAATAATATAATATTCTTTTGTAGTTTTTATATATGATTTAGAACACAAAGTGATCTTTATATTGTTATTCTGCTACTGATGTTATGAAATCTGTTTATAATACATATATTGTTTCTGTTAAAAAGGAGAGTTTATTTTTTTTTCTCACAAATTCAAGAAAATTTACTTCAATTGGATAGTTGGGTCATAAGAAAATTATGAAGTTCAATATTCAACTTGTATGCTCATTAAATTAACAATAATTGATACAAATACACAGAAAGTCCGAGCTGACAAAGCATGAAAGAATACTGTTTTCATTTGTAAGATTAATTATTTTGATTTGTTCTTTATCTCCATATCCTTCATTATGCTAGAAAATCAGGTTTGAATTCTACAGGTGGTTATCCAATTGCAAATTATACTAATAGTTCCCTTTCCAATGATGAAAATCTTCATCATCATGTGTCAGTTTTGAATTATTTAAAATATTCTCAACAAAATTGGAGATTTTCATAAAAGTCCTTTTATACAAAGATATAAAGCGGATTCCAATAAATCTACCTAGCCCCTTTCTTTACTCCTCAATAAATTATTAGCAAAAATAGAGGAGAAAATTCAGGGGAAACTGTGCAGCAATACATATTGAGGAAGGGGTGTGAATCAGATGTGGAAACTGAAAAATTTCAAGAAACATTTGAAAAATTACATTAAAAATTGCGTATTAATTCATAATTTGTAATCATTGAATTGGTAGCCGGTTTTTTTTTCATTTGAAATAGAACTCGTACTTATATGTACCTTGTTATTGGTCATATTTAAAGTTGTTATGTTAAAACTCTGAAATTCATATTTTACACAAAAGAACTCTGAAGTTGATATACCGATTGTTCAGTCATTATCTACATCCTGAGTTGTAACGGATTCTGTCCGTTAGTTCACGATCATGACAAGGAGCACACGGGTGCCACCAGTCGGCAAGGGATGCTTACTCCCCAATGTCACCTGATCCCTATTCTGATAATGGACTTTAAGCTATTTTTCGTTATCTCACTATATTTCATTTAACAGATGCTTGACTTTTTGACAAACAATATCTATGTGGCTTTTGAAGACTTGATATGCCAATTCTTTTGTGATTCGCAACGAAAACAATTACATGTACACCCGATTATGAGCAGACCTGTTTTTTGCATTCATATCAAGCAAATTTAATTTGATATCTATTACAAGAACACATGTCTGCCTTCACCCCGACATTGCAATACATCTCCGACGTATTATCCTTTAATAATAGAAACTTTCATTGATATGTCGAAACGATGAATTCCAGTGAGGATACCACAGAGTATGATGTATCTGTTTCATATTTCGAAAAAAAAAGTTGAAAGAATAATATCGACAGCAAACAAAATGAAACTACCTGAGGATGTTTCCACATGAGTTTCATCTTTCTTGGCCAAATGGTTCTGGACGAGAAGATTATTAAAAGATTTTCCTATATATTCCTTTGTAAAACTTTGTTCAGCCATTGTGGCCCCGCCATACCCCTAGGGTCATGATTTCAACAAACTTGAATCTACACTACCTGAGAATGCTTCCAAATGAGTTTCAATATTCCTGGCCTAATGATTCCTGAGAAGATATTTATGAAAGATTTTTTCCTACAAATTCCTATGTAAAACTTTGATCATCCATTGTGGCCCCGCCCTACCCCAGGGGGTCATTATTTGAACAAAATTAAATCTACACTACCTGATGATGCTTCCACCTGAGTTTCATCTTTCCTGGGCAAGTGGTTCTTGAAAAGAAGATTTTAAAAGATTTTTCCTATATATTTCTATGTAAAACTTTGATCAGCCATTGTGACCCCGCCATACCCGTAGGGTCATAATTTCAACAAACTTGAATCTAAACTACCAGAAAATGCTTCCAAATGAGTTTCATCTTTCCTGACCTGATAGTTCTGGAGAAGAAAATTTTAAAAGATTTTTTTCCCATTTTCCTGATTTTAATAATGTGTTTTTAGTTGAGTAAATCTTGCTTAAAAATTCGAAAGCCGCACACCCGAGGCACCGGCCCTGGATCTGCCTCTGATTAAGAAGCGTTCTTGCATTAGAAGTTTGCTAATTCTGCTCTCGGAAGTATTCGCTTAACGAAGCATAGGTATTGCTCGAAAATACACAAGTGTCGAAAATGTTGAAAAGTAGAAAGATGACAGGGATAAATGAAACTTCATAACCCTGTCTAGTGATTGTCAATAAACACACTGTATGGATTATTTAAAATAAATCCATTTATTATTTCTTCTAAAAACTCTGCAATTGATGATCGTGATAACATTTTGTTAAAGCATGAGGATGATTACTTTGACGAAAAGAATATCTTCACAAGTCCATGTGTAAAATTCTTTAGAGGTCTTCTTTGTTGGAGAATGTGTATGGAACGCCGGGACTGTCTTACATATGAGGAATAAACATTATACGCAGTGTTCTCTACGTTATATGTGGTACTATTAATATTTTAACATTTAACGCCCCCCATCCCCCCCCCCCCCCCCGGTTGCTACGTTCCACTACTTGGCTTTATATATACATTTATATATACAGGTTGATTAAAATATCAAATGCATAAAGTTTGTGTAAATTATTCATGAATTTATTATTTTACAACATTATCAAAGTCAAACAATGAAACGTTACAATGTACCTAATTATTTACGTGTACCACGATAAGCACGCGGGCGCTGAACGGACACGCTGTCATTTTCACTTGTACATGTACCTAAGCTTGTTTATAACTGACGTTATAATTTCACATTAAGTTATCTTTTATTAACAAAATATCAAAGCACTATCTGTAATATAAATGTAAAATACATTTTTGTGAAATTCTCATCAATTAATAAATAATTCACCACTTTATTTATGAGAACTCAGAAGTGTTGAAATTCACAACGTCATTATGACGTTCCGTAAAATGTACAAAATTCGGCCATATACATATGCTATTTTAAAGACCTCTTACGGAAAATATAAAAGAGATATTGAAAAAAGAAAGTTGTTTTGAAAAAATATATAGTCTGTAGATATATCCAGAGCAAAAACTGTCCTATTTTGAAATCAGGCCAATTTGTGTACTTTTTGACTTAGGCTCTTTCACAGAAATACATGTATGTATCTTAAAGATTCCAATATATTTTAGGCAAAATTTCTGTATTTAAAAAAAAATCTACGAAAGTTATCGGTATTTTGATATCGCTGATGGAGAGGTACGGAGCACGGCAAAAAATTGAAGCAAAAGTATGCGGAATCCAAAATCTAACTCATTAATTTTCTATAATTCGCGATATTTTTATACAATTTTCAAAAATGTATCTTTAAATTGTTTTATTATTATGTATTAGATTTCTGACGTGAAATTTGAACTACTGACAGAAATATAGTGATTTTTCCCCGAAGCAATTCCCGTGAAAACGACTGTAAAAATGGCGTCTCCTGAATTGACGGCGCACCACACTTTTGTTAAATGATGTGTAATGCTCGAGATATCGCCAACATAGATCCAAAATATGCATAATAAAACATGTACTAAACTAGGGTATTCATGACATTCGTCCACAAATAGCAAATTGAAATTTTAGACCGTTGGGCCTCTGTAAAAAGGCTATACGGGAGGACGGGAAGAAGATTATCGACGAAAACTTTATCCGGACTGTAAAGAACGTGATTGAGAGTCACCAATATCATATTATATCTCAAAAATTCCTGCAGTTTTTGGTTTAAAAAAAAAAAGATTATTCTTTACTTGTTTAATAGATTTTAAGCTTGACAAGAAATGGTGTTTGGATGTCGAGTAGATAAGGTAACTCAAACTGTACAGGTACTCTTGCAAAATGTTGAGAAAATGAAAGCTCAATCACATATTTTTTTTATAATGCCTGTGAGTCGAAGATTTTGCTGCTGAGTGACTTAATATGTCCTGATAAATCACTCAAAATTGATACCTATTTACAACATTTTGACATGAAATTTTGAGGCCATTTAAGTAAAGATTCTTTTATATCATGTGTGACATTTGGCCCGATTATGTTCCAAGGAAGAAATATGAAAGTCCCACCTATACTAAAAATTGATGGAAAAAGCTATTAGTTCTTGCGGACAAATAAACAAAGAATTAGCAGATAGACAGGCAGAAGGACAGGGGAAAACTACCGGTATACTGTACTGTATACTTTACGTGTACATAATTTGGCGTATTCAACATTTAGCGTCATCAAGGGGTATAGAGTTGTTGACGTAATTAAGTTTGCGATACACATGTCTGTTCAGTGTATGATAACGTAAGCGGTATCCATGAATTGGCGCATTGTTGTCTACGCCAAAGCCGCTAAATTATGAAGCCCCCTTTTTTAAATACACATACAGTATAACCCTAAGGGAATATGCATTTTTGGGACATAAAATATGTTCCAAAGAAAAAGAAAACTATAATTAAGGGAAACCAAGTCTCTCATTTAGAAAATTATTTTAGCGAAAGACAGAATTTTGATAAACCCCACATACCATTTTAAGAACTCCTTACTTGATTTCGGTACATTTCTTATGGTTTGTTTTTAATTGCTGTTTTTGTTTTAGGTACTCCGATCCCCAGCTAAGAAGAATAACTCTACATTTTATGATTTAATCCAAAAAGTCTCAAAATGAAGTTAGAAAATTAAATCTTTTCATGCAACAATTTTCATTTAAACTTCTCAATGTGCTTCAAGGTTCTTTAAAGTTCTTAGAAAGGTCTTATTAAAAGTTGAAATTTTTACCCCATAAAAGTATTTTTAAATTACATATTTAGAGAAATAGAATTTCTAGCCAAAAATACCATTGATTATTAACATGATATGGAATGAGAAGTGATACTGTAGTTTCATCAATTTTCATCGGCATCAAATTTCGTGGATTTTATTAAACATACGTTTTCGAGGATACGTAATCTCGTGGACAAAAGCATTGCCCATACAAATGAATAGCATATATTTTTAATTCATTGAACATTTGAATTAGTGAATCTGTTCAACAACGAAATCCTCGAAAATTGGTGCTCAACGAATATTGATGAAATCACAGTATATGGTATCAAATTTCAACCGGAAATGCACAGTAGATGTTTTTATTCGCAATTTCCGAAACATTATTTGACATTTACTGATTTTCCCTATATAATATGATTAACTTTAGAGATGAAGTTGAAGAATTATCGTGGGTAAAAACACATAACTTTGAAAATATATAGACATTTTTGTGAGCATTTTCAATTAATCAATGCCTGATTTTCAGAACCTGAGGATCGGTGTACCTTAAATTTAAGGTATGTCACTTTTCAACTACTCGATACTTGTGACTGATCAGCACTTAAGTCGTTAAACGGTTTATATAAGAAAATGCTTTATTGCCTATTTAATTTTTAATGCCCCAAATATGTTACTTTTTAGTGCAAAAAAGTCACGCAATAATTAACGCGCATGAATTTGCTAGATTTGTTACATTGTAAATGATAAATATTATCCAAACTATTTTACGTAAAATATTTATTGCCATGGTAACACCTTATAAAATATGATAAAGGTTAATATAGTAGTTAAGCAAAGAGTTTAAATTTAAGTGCAAAAAAGGTCAACTTAATTGTACCGTAGATTTTAAGATGCACACTGACCCTCTGTTTTCTCTGTGATTTTTGAGTCGCACTATCTAAGTACTTATACAAGTTACACTTCTCAAATAATCCTTGATTTCTCAAAGAAGATGGGGGATAAGGCGGATAGAATGCCTATAGCGAGACAGATATGAAGTGAAAATTTTAATCTCAAAATATATCCAAATTTTATTTCATATTTCATCTGATATTAATAACTTAATGTAAAATCTCTATAATTTACAAAAATCTCACAAAGAACAAAAACGATCATTTTTACTACTTTTACAAAAGCTTTAAATATGAGTGGGTCTTCGCTCCATTTTCTTGAAAGATAATCCTAAAAGTTTGCGATAAAATAAACAATTTTTAGTTTACAAAAAATGGAGCGAAGATCAACTTTACCTTGAAAGTACATTTTTATGGCAAAACAATCGCATCTTTCCGAGAAATACTTCAAGTCCATTAAGTCAAGGGTCATATCACAAACATGATTTAAATGCCCATAATCATCACGAGCAATGTACATGTAGCATAGTGGTTAGCGCATTAGTCTCAATGCAATAGGATAATTCGGTATTTTACTACTGGGGTTCGGATCCCACGTATACCATCTGATATTATTAAAAATGAAATTTTTTTTACGAGATTTATTTTCTCTTATGATTTTTTTCTTTCATAATTTTATGAATTTCAATAATGAGAATTTAATTCAAATACTCAATTTACATATCAAATGTGATTTCATAATATCTGACGCTATAGGCATTCTGCCCACATTATCCCCCCCCCCTCCCCATCTTCTTTCACGAGTGACATACCCTAAGGTTAATACAACAAACAAAATTAAAGGTAGTCTGTATCACGTTCGGAATACTTTTTAAAACAGACTTCATTGCCTAAAGAAAACAAGCAAAATATTTATCGTAGCGTTTCATGCTTTGAAAAGCAAACAAATTTTCTGTTATCGAGAACAAGTGTTGACGTCTTGGTCTGGTGTTCATCTTTCAAATTTTTTGCCATACAGTGTAATATAACAAGGAACACAAAAGCAAATCGTCTGATCATTGAAAGGAATATAAAAAAACTTGTGAATTATGTAATCATGAAAATAAAAGAAAATGATAGAAATGTTCTATATCTATATCTATCGGTGAAATGTTTGTAAAGGAAGAAAATTGTTTTCAGATAGGAACGTATTGGTTTACTTCGCATTCAAATTAACCTGACGCCACCAATATTGGGAGGTAAATATTGAACTCACCTAAACTATTTCTTGCTATACTGACAAACATTTTTGCCCATGTCAGTTATATCACACAGTGTATCTTAAAAAAAATATTTTTTGATCACATTTTGTCCGGCGTCCGGTTAGCTGTCTGTCCGTCCATCCGTCTGTACACTTTTTACATTTTCGACTTTTTCTCAAGAACCACTGAGTCAATTTCACCTAAATTTGCCACAAAGTATCCTTGGGCCAAGTCCTCTTTAAATGGCAAATAATAATGGGTTTTTGATAGATTATTTTAAAAATCTACTTCTCAAGATCCACTGGGACAGGAAATATGAAATTAATGTGGATACATCCTCATGTAGTGTTGATTCAAGTTTGTTCAAACCATGACCCCTTGGGATGTTATTGTAGAACTACTGGGTCAGGAAGGATGAAACACATGGAGAAACATTCCTGAAAGTTAAAATTCACATTTTTAATCATGGCGCTTTGCGGTAGAGTATGGAGACAATGGGGTATCAAAGTTTAACCGTTTTTGGTAAATACAATAACCTGGCCAATTCGGAGTGTAATATTCATCTCGCCTTTCGGGCTCGGCAAATATTGTACTCCTCAGGTGGCTAAATCATCGTAATGACCTCAACCCCCCCCCCCCCCCCCAGCAATAATTGTATAATATACTCCGGGATAATATGACTTAAAGAAATTCGGATTTACACTATTAGTATCTGAGGATGCTTCTGTATAAATATGGCTATCTTGGCTTTCTTGTTTCTGATAGAAACCCAGAGGAAGCCTGTCGAATTTCCACCGTGTAATAAAGCTTGCGTATAATTTTCCTGAGAAGATTTTTGAAGAATGAAATTAATTTTCATCAAAACTATATTATCTCCCCTTGAAAAAGGCTGAGATTCTTCGTTTGAAGTAATTCAAATTCCCCTCGGGAGGCAAGTTTGGTTGAAAGTGTTCTAGTGGTTTGTG
This sequence comes from Saccostrea cuccullata, assembly GCF_032062105.1. Lineage (NCBI taxonomy): Eukaryota > Metazoa > Mollusca > Bivalvia > Ostreida > Ostreidae > Saccostrea > Saccostrea cuccullata. The sequence goes on from NW_026936513.1 coordinate 25,507, forward strand.
AGAAGGGATCGGAAATGTGAGAAAAAGACGCACAGCAGACTACAGTCAGACGCCGGTGAATCATGAAGATTTTTTTAGTTTATTTTCCATGAGTAAAGAGAGTGAATATTAAATTTTCAGACATAAGTAGTATATTTTCCACTTTTCACAAACTCGGACCGACAAGGGAGACCAAATATGTTTGAAAGATATAATTTTTGAATGATAAAGAAATAGGAAACTCTGAATAAGTTGAGAATTTTACCTCTTTTGTTATCACTTCGAAAAACATTGATGAAGTTTTAAAAAATAAAATCATTTTCTACATGGTTTAACTTTTTTATTTAATTTGATAAGCAGGGCAACAGTTGCTTTCATTTCTTAATTCTATCGATTAACTTTCCTTTCTTGAAGCAAAACCGAAACATTAGATTAACTTGATACTTTCTCAACCTCATGTATTTATCGCACCATCCGATTTTTAACTTAATAATACCAAACCTCATGCAAAACCATGCCATCCGTTTTATCTTTCATCACAACAGTTGAAAAAATTCGTTACTGCGCAGAAAGTTTGCACCTACGATTTTGCCGGCAACGGCTATGGAAAGATATTAATTTCACTTGTTGTTCTAAAACATACAATACTTTTATAATATTTTAACAGTGAGATGCCAGAGATGGAAAAAATGGATATAAAAACGATTTATCAATTATAATTTTAAACAAGTCATATGTGAAATCTTGTATTTTGCTTTTTTATTCTAAAGAAAAAAAATAGAAAACTGAATCCTACCCTCTTAGGTGAGGAATGCGCATTTAATGATAATGTTGTATTTATAGACACGTAATGACATTTGTTCAGATAACCTTCAAAAGAGACACATTGTTACATGTAAATGTATCATATAGCTCTAATAATTTAAATGCAGGGGACGAACGCGTTTAAATGCGCAGGATTTTCACTCAAGCAGCCTGATTGATCATCATCATCATGTAAGGAAGAAGGATAATTTTAGCTCACCTAAGCTGAAACTTTTCTGATCACCCTATGTCTGTTGTCCGTCTGTCCGTCCGTTCGTCTCTTTGTTTTTCTGTGTGTAAACTTTTCACTTTTTTAACTTCTTCTCAACAACCATTGGGCCAATTACAAAAACTTGTTACAGAGCATCTTTGGGTCAAGGAAAATTTATATTGTTAAAATGAAGGACCAAACCTCTTCCGAGGGGAGATAATGAAAAGAAGAAAAAAAATAGGGTAGAATCATTTAAAAATCTTCACCATTTCAAGAACCACTCGATAAGGAAAGCTGAAAATTGTGTGGAAGTATCCCCGGGTCGTGTAATTTGTCAAATGCTTAAGACATGTTCAAACCACAATCAACGTTTTACATTGAAATATATAAGAAACATTGTCTTCTCAATAACCACTGCTCAAGGAAAGCTGAAAATTATGCAGAAGCATCCTTGGGGCAGTGCAGATTCTAAATTGTTCAAAGAAAGATATAATGGAGATAACGAACAGTATTCAATATCAAAGTCCAGGATTCAGTCTAGGGGAGTGTAGATTCCAATTTGTTCAACTCTTGACCCCCGGAGGTAGGGCGAGGTCATATAGGGAATTCATGTTTTACATTGAAATATATCGGTAGCTAGTTTCTTTAAAAATTCCCTTCTCAAGAACCACTGGACCATTCCACTGGAATGTTGCGCTTGTCCGAGTTGGTTTTTAAATGTGCTACATTAATATTCAGAGTAGGCGGGGCATTTTATCGATAGATTAAAAACATGAAATAGCCAGTTATAATGGCGTCTGGGATATCATACAAAACATAACGAAAAGAAAACACAAGGTACTTCTCAAGAATTACGCCAGTTTTTTGGTTTTTTTTTTAAAGAGGCTGCGGGGAGGATCTTGGAGATGTACATGTACCTGTCAATTCGACCCCCCCCCCCCAATTTTTGGTCGTTTCTGGGTAAATATTTAATATACTTAAATAAACTGATAAAGGAAGCCTACTTGTATATGAACACGGAAATATATATATATATATATATATATATATATATATATATATATATATATATATATATATATATATATATATATATATATATATATATATATTATCATAGTAAAGAAAAACGTCTTTAATGTCGTATCGAATTTTATAAAAATAAAACTCTCTCTCTCTCTCTCTCCGTACTTTTAAAAGTACAGTAAATACTTAGTAAATATAAAAGTGTACTATTATTTTGTGATGCTGCATGTGGCGATGTTCTATCACAAACATAATCTTATTAATTGTACGTGTGATTGTTTTTTGTTTGTTTGTTTGGGGGTTTTTTTGGTCTCAGCAAGCATTCCAGTGTTAAACCATCTATGTACTTCTACCTTGTTTGCTTATATATTTACAGTCAAAAACATTTTGAAGAATGATGCTATTGCGAAAATTTAAATATCTCCTTGAAACTCCAATATGCCCCCTAAATCCTAAAAAAAAAATATCACTACAATTTGTCCAATGTAATATTCGATAATCCTATCAAAAATACTTGGCAGAAAAAAATAATTCGATGTTGATGAATTGAAAATGTACAGTTATACAAATCACGTGATAAATTGGAATACTTAAAAGGTAACAAAGACGTCAATGACATGTAAATACTCGTAAAAATATAGCTATAGTGATAAAAACAGTCGGCGTTTAGTACCTTTTTTTTCAAAAGGTTACCCTGAGCGCTTACCATGTATTCCAGCTTTAAAAATCGGAATAACTTTGAATATCAATGGAGGTTCGTGAATTGCAGAGACGGGCCTCTTACTTAAACACAGCCTCATTCTTTTTTTTACAGCTGTAACTTACTTTTAATTATTACTGTAATTTTGCACAGTAGCGATTTTGACCAAGAAAAAAATATTTTATTAATCTGATTAGGCTTCTTTCTACACTTAAGAACTTGTTTATCACTAAGACTAAGTGCTTTTGCTATTTATTCAATCATGAATTTAAGAATTATAAATTTATTCTTTAAAAAAAAAAATTAAAGGCTATTTTATAAATGTATGGTTATTTTGTAAATGTATTGAAGTAATTAAATGATGAGTGATTGAGAGTAAGAAAGTGTTATCTTTTAGACTTTTTTTTTTATAAAATGGGCCCCAAGAGTTTAAAATAACAACTGCTTGTTTTTTGAAAGTCTCTCTTGAGATATTTTAATCATACGAAGACACCGCCATTTGCCGGTATGTGGGCCACACTTTGAGCCATTAATAAGTGAGCGACCTTTTTAGTCAATACTGTCTGCGGCACTATACCTCGGTTTATACAGTCTTATTCAAAGGACTGGTCTCAATGTCCCGCAGTGGATACCAACCTGCGAGGGTTCAACTCCATACTCTGCGACTCTTCAGTAGACGTACAAAGGCTTTTCAATAAATAATGTCCTGAACTGTATGACATACAATACAAATATCATATGACATTAAACTTGACTTTCTCTCATTATTGAATCTTTAATGAATTTTTAATAGTTTATGTGACCACTTTTCATCACAGAGTTTCATCGTGAGAAGCTGGGAAACACGGGCTATTCGAGACATTGCATGATAAATGAATGGTAAAGAATCAGTAAACTAGAGTGAAAATAAAAGCTTTATTAAAGCTGCTGTAAAACTTAAAATACCCAAAGAAATATTCCCTGAAATATGTGACACTAACAGCAACCAATGCCTGTTTTATACACAAATGGGCAGGTGGATTTCAATGCTAAAAATTATATAATGGGCATCAAAAATGGGTACCGTCTTTGCAAACAAAAAATTAAACAACAAATGTACTGTTTACCAAATTTCAACAAATAATATTTGTTGATGTATGATTGACTTTAAGACACATAATAAATTTGATAGACATCATATCGGGAGTAGTTTACACCGTTTTTAAGAAACGTTTGACACTAAAAAAGCTTGGTACTCAAAGGTCACCCTATATTTTTGAAAAATGAGTGAAAACGACAGCGTGTAAGAAAGTCTTAACAATTATTTTATAATATCAGTATTTGTAGTAATCCACGTTTGTTTTATATTCAAACAGATATTGGAACATGAATCTGTTACATTGAATTCCTCCATGACAGCGTCCAAACCTTCATGCCCTGAAGAGTAAAGGGGCTTTCGGGATAAGCAGAAAGTTATTATAATGGTTTTTCACATTAGCAATATTAACAATATTCGCCAGATCTTTGACCTTTTGACATGTTTCTATTTCCAAACTTGAAAAAACACCTTTTAGAAGGAAGAAATAAGTCCATTAAATCATTGGATCTGCCAATTTCCAGTATACTAAGGGTCATACCCAAAAATGAGTTCTAAAAATTATCAGAAATTGGATAAATGGTGTTTTAATTTAAATAGGTAAATAAGTAAAACCATGATGACTAAATCATTGAAAGGCGTCTTTTGCTTCTTTCTGAGCACCGAGGACATTATTTATTGAACAGCCCTCGTAGAGTCACGAAGTAAGGAGTTTATCCTAACGTCGCGGGTTAGAATCCCACTGGGGATGTGGAGAGTGGTCCTTCAGATGAGACCATATAAACCTAGGTCCCGTGTCGCAGTAGGTGCTGGCACGAAAAAAAAATCATTCCCTGCTCAATGGCCGTAAGTGGCGATTATAGGACAAATTTTCAGATCTCCACCGGTTTATGATGCATGTCAAAAATGAATAACAAATTCTCCAGACGGACGTTAAACAATACAAACATTAATCTAAAGCAGAAGCTTTAACAAGTTAGAATATACATACAGAATCAAAGGGTAAAGGGTTACGTAAATTGATATTATCATAGTCAACAAAGAAAAAAAATCCACCTTACCTGAAAAAAAACTGCACACGCAGTACAAAATTTATATCCTTCACTACTACAAATTGAGTTAAATTGCGAAAAAAGTGAGTATGTACTGTGAGTGTGGGTGGGGGTAACTGGTCTTACAAGGAGCATTTTACAGTAAAAAGGTATGTTTGGAAAAAAATGTGGGTAGCATCCCCCATTGCTACGAACCTGATATTGACAATTCTGTTATAATTTCAATGGATAAAACACATGGTAGAAATGCCATTGCCAACAACGGTTTTAGTATGAAGTCATCCACCAAACATATTTATATATTGATATATGCTAATACATGAACCTTTTCTTTAATTAGAGGGGGTATAATCAAACGGATGAGACTTTTGATTTAATTGAACTGTTTTATAAAACACAAACTTTCTTTACACTTTAAAAAGAATTGCAACATTGTAGTTTTATTTAAAGATTAGTTTATTTGCTTACGATATTAATTGCAATTTTGGCCTCGTCAATAAATCGCACCAATCAGGCATTAATATACATGTAGCATCCACTTAATATTTATGGTGTTTAAATGGAAATCATCAAAGTCATTTTGTATGAAATACTGGGAATTTTTAAAAACATAATTGGAGCACAACCCATTAAAGTATAATATCTGGGCGTCAACACATATCAAATTAATCTTTTTATGTCAATCTTTTCAGTCTGAATTTAAGGAACGTAATTGTGTATTTTTGTACCGTTTCTATTTCAGTGATGTTTTATTACTTACATATATTAAAGATAAAAATTGCTCACGCTTTCCATCTAGGTCAAATTTAAAGAGATTGATAATCATAGTTTTAAAATTTGTTATGTTATATTTTTTTTTACATGTTTTACTCAGAGCAAACTGTGACCGAACAAACCGTTGTCGAATTATAACCTGATTACTTGCACAAATGATCCAGATGTTTTAATATCAAGTAAAATACTCTTGTTTATTGAAAATTTTACTCTGTTTGCCTCCAATTCGCCCAGCAACAAAGAGGATTATCAAGAAATAATGCATTTTATTTACAGATTGAACACCGGAAACTGTGACGCAAGGTAATGAATTTACCATATTTGAAGGAGTTACGGTAACTGTAATTTAATCATCATAAATACAATGCACTTTGTTGAAGATTTTTTCCATAGATTTTAAACACATTTTCAATATTTTATAATAGAGCCCTACCACTAAAACAGAACATCTAATCCAAAGGTTATAAATCTCGTACATGTAGTTCTTGAAGAAGCGCTCTTTCATCACAATTTTACTCTTAGTTTCTTTGCTTCAAAGACATGAACTAAAAGAATTTTTTCAGAGTTAATGTATTTGACTACATAATCAATAGCACTCCACACTATCACCAGAACCCCTGATGCAGGAACATGACTTTAACAAGTTTTAAAGAAGCAACATTGCTTATCATAACCAATCACTTTATATTTTGTTAAAAATAATATCCAGGAGATAAGATACTAATTTTAAAGAATCAATACATTTTTACTAATTTTTATTTTAAATATAGAGTCTCTACGACCCAGGGGCTATGAAATTCCTATTTTTGAAGGAAGTTCCTTTACTCACCATAATTAGGAACCTAGTTATAGTTTGGTAAATACATAGGAGCATTAAAGAGAATTTTAAAAAAAATTAATTTATTTTCACTCCACCGTTATCAATAACTAAATCTCCGGCAGAAACTCTGACCCAGGGTCTTTGGGATTAATATTTCGAAAGAGGCATATATGTGCATCATATCCATGCAATTTTTGTTAACTGTTAAACATCGTATATCCGTTTTTTTCGCGTGTTAAAAATTTTGCGAAAAGGGGGTAGATTAGTACAGTTTATATTTTGTGTAAGTTAATTTTTACGATTGAAGATTTTTTTTTGTTTAAAATGGTAATGTTTTTATGTCACATTATTGCTGACATAATTTCTGCGTGTTTTATATTTTGCGAATTAAAAATGATCGCAAAAAATGCGAAAAATAGATTATCGCGAAAAAAAAATCGGATATACGGTATATGGGAGAGAAAAACTTAAGGAACTTTTAAAGAAATTGTACATTCTGACTTCGTGATCCCTAAGGTTCCAAACTGCACATCCTTTGAATCTGAGACATGGATTTCAATGAATCTGGAGACATAAATTTTAAAAATGTAGTAAAGAACCATATGTTTATCAAAATTTTGCCAATAGTAAGACTGCTTGATGTCCAGAACTATGAAGATAGCACTAAACTTATAATTTTAGTCCTACTCCTTTGCCCCAGTAGGGATTATGGTAATATCAATTATCTCAACCCTTCATCCATTGATGCTGCATGTGTATTCATACAATATTCATGAAATACAGGCATGTAGCAACGGTTTTCCATGTGGGGAGGGTGGGGTCTCCGAAAAACTCCTGCGTACTACTGAGCTGTGCTACACGTGAGTCATCAGATGTATTTATCCAATGATAGATTTTTTTCTGTACAAATCACAGGCACTTGTTTCTGTAATAAATTTTTGACCCATAGTATAATAATAACACAAGGTATCTAACTCCGATTTACACCCAGTACCCCCCTCCCTTAGAATCGCGCTCATTTACACTTTCAAGGGAAATGCACGGGTAAACTGTTTATACCTATGTCATCTACGATAATTTATCTACACAACCATATATGGCTTGCTTTTCCTTGTTTTCTTTAATCTCCGTAAACAGCGTCGAAACTCTACTCGCAGGGTGGAAAAGGGGGGTACTGGGTATAAATCGGAGTTAGATACCTTGTGTTATTATTATACTATGGGTCAAAATTTATAACAGAAAAAAGTGTCTGTGGTACAAATCCAGAGCAGATGTCAGGTCGCAGCCGTTGTGGGCATCGTATATGAAAATAGCCCGATTTTTTAAAACGACAAAACTATAGGCCAATCGGAGATGAGATTTATTAATTTGGCTAAGCGAGTATTATCAGTCAAAGTAGACAGATCATTGTAAAAAATGCGGAAGAGCGTACATGAATAATCAATGAACATAGAAATTGTTTTAATTGAATTTCGGTTAGAAACACATGCATATGGTCCATGTATTGTAGTCCTTTTTTAAAGGACAACAACTTGGAGTTATTAAGCTGAAATTATTCATGAAAACAAACGCTAAAAAGGGTGGACTGAAAGAAAATGTTAGTTATCATGGTCACAGTGGTAAATGTACAGGTTCTGCGCAACACACTTGTATTTGCGTGGAGTTTCGGAGCAAGAAATCATGCGAGGCTCATGACATAGATCCGAGAAAAGTGTAAGAAAGTACAAGCGTAGTAGTTAACAGATTAATTGTCAATAATTTTGGACCCCACAGAACAAGTCCGTATGTGAAAATCGGACCCCCAAGATAAAAGGTGAAATGTGAAAGTACATCAGAGGAATATCGTTCTAGGGAATTCCGTGTTCTAGAAGACCTTACCAGTTTTTTTTTTTTTTTACTAAATTGTAGCTTTTATTTTAGCATTGGTAATTAAGCCAATTTTTAGTGTTTTTTTTTACATTGTCTAAAAAACTGTTTGAAAATTGATGTTGCTTCAGATTCCGTTGAATTTCATGCCAGATAGCTGCATTTAACATTTTAAAATTAACACAGGTCTCGTTTTTTTTTTTTTAAATTTACATGAGATGTTGGCAGTGACCCAAACATTGTTCGTGCTGTATCAGGGATATTTTGCAGATACAGTACACTTTTGTGATTATTTGCATAAAACACGCCCCTCAAAATTGTACTGTATCCAGCACAGTCAATTTCTATACAAAACACCATCAATTTGAAAGTCGTGTCTGAAGGGAATATTGAGCCCATTTATATCCAGTTAGAGATTGTGCCGTAGTCAAATCTGAAGGTCAGTTAATTTGTTCATATATTTCATATGTAGGTTCTTGATATACAATGATACATATCCAAAGAAACGCAATCATATTTATTTATTATATCCTTCTTACGGAATTGTAGGGATATAGTGACGCAATTGTATAGAAACGCTACCGTGTGTTCTTTTTTTTTGAGTGGGTGAGTAGTTTTATTTTGTTCGAAACGAATGCACAGAATGATATACTCTTCGCAATGGTTTGCTCCACCTTACACTAAACTTGTTACATTTCAATCGACAGTCCTCGGCTGACTCCGTTCAAACCTCGGATGTGTTTGGTGGAGGAATACACATCAGAGCAATACAATTACTACCGTTTGACTCATTTCGTACTTCGCACTGGGTAAAGTTCTTCGAAAAGGTTTCTTTATTTTTCTAATTCTTCATAGTAAATATGTTTTTATTACAACCTTATGTTAGGCTTTGAAAGCAAAAACAAAATGCCGGGAGTGCCACAAAATTGTATGACATTTAAAAGAAATTCAAATAATATCACATGACTATAAATCAGCAAGATGGTAGAACACATAAGACGTCCGAGGTTATGTGCGAGGTACGAGTCATCCGAGTGGTAACATTTTTTTCTTTTTTTCAATTTTCTTCGAGAAACTTTTAAATGTATGACGGTGCATATGAATATCCATTATATGACGTCGAAGTTTTTTTTATATGCGGCGACTACCATAATCGCGCACTGTATAAAATCCAACTTTTTTTAAAAGTAAAAATCTTGAATGAAATTTTCAGGTCTGACTTGAAATAAATACAACTCTCATTATTTTTAATTTTGTTGTTTTACGTTGACTAGTATTAATTTTATTCAAGTTGTGACATTACTTTTGAATCAACCCTAGTTTTAGTATATCTGGACTTAGTTTTCTTTTATGAACATGCCAATTTGGATTTATGCCAAATTCTGTTGATATTGATCCTGTTGTTATGATGCAAAAATATCAAAAAGTGTAAAAAAAAAATACAGACTACAGAAAGCTGAATAAAATGAAATACTTTAGTAAGAAGAGACCCAGTAAGCCCTTTGCAAACACACTGGAGCATAAATTAGGATTTTAACCTTTCAAACACAAGTAAAACAACTCTTTATCATGTCTTCTATTTAACGTTTAAATTAAATGGTTAGTAATTTTAACAAGTCTTTTAAAAATATAAGTGTAAAGCCTTGTGCATCGTATAAAAGGAATAGAAAATTACTGAAGCAAATTAAACTTCCGTTCTATAAATTGTGAGGCTTTTTGCGTTGTGGTTGTTATTAAACATACATACGCAAATTGAGTGAAATACTTCTGCTACAGAATTTGATGCAGGTTTTTTTTATTAAGAGGATATTCACAAATGATCATGACAAGGTTTTTATTTTTCATTACTTTTTCTATATATTTTATCATTGATTCTATTTACAAAAGGGGAGAAAGAATTTTTTAGTATTAACGTGTAAGCATAAAAATTGGTTTTCAAATTCATAAGGAAATGAACAATTTCAAGTCAGTATGATACAGAATTTTGTACAGGGTAAAAATTGAATCATTTTAATTTTTCAACGTTTAATATTGGCCCGAAGGTATTTTCAAGTTTGAAAATTGATACCAAAATTGTAGAATATATTATCAGGGTCATTTTCTCGAAAGGTTAATATTTAACTTGTTTCTTGGAACTTATAACTTTTATGTATTGAAATTTTTAGACCCTGTCAACGGTGTTTCGCTTTGTTCGATCTAGAGATTATTCACGCGCAAGTATTCTCATCTTGCACATACTTATGTGGTATTGTAAAAGGACCAACCTTATATATTAATTTTTTCAAGTTATTAATTGGTTAAATATTTCAAAAAATATCATGTTTTTAATTCCTTATAACCCTGAATGTAATTCCAGAAATATATGAAGACATTTCACATATTTCATTGACCCCTTGACATTGGTATATTTAATAATTTATCAATTTTCATTACGAATAAAATATTGTTTCCTCGGGTATTCACAGATTTTATGAATATTACATGCAATTGTGAGATATACTTACTTCGAACATACGTGAATAGTCCCTGCTAGGAGCACAGGCCTTCGGACCAGATCGCTTAAAAAAATGTGTGTAAAAAAAAATAAAGATGTGGAACTCTAAAAATATTTTTTAATCAAATGCTATAAATTTTTTCTTTCTTTTTAAATCTATTCATAGATAAACAATCTTTATCTCTACTTGTACCTAAGGTCATTCCGATATTCCATATACTTCTCGAGATATTCTGAAATCAATTTAAAAAATGACCCACCATTTTTTTTTTACTCGAAATTAGCTTGGGCCACTGGTCATTCACATGTACGAGGGTTGTTCATTAAATCCTTTTTGACAATTTTTTTTAAAATTGCTTTCATTGTATAATTTCCTTTGTTATGTTTTGATTTATTTTATTACTTATCTCTGCTTTCTCTGAAGCGCCTATGTCTTTCCTTGACGTAACAAGCGTTAAAGTTTTGTTAAGATTTTTACAGTTAACCGTTTCTTCCCAGATCATCCTCATCCGATATAGAGTCTCTGTCACTCAAATACTACTTGTTCTATTTGTACACACATGCACAACTCGTTTGTGACATAATTTCTTGATTCCTTCAACATTCTTAGAGTTTATTCGGAATTTTTCCTAGGTAAAACACAAAATTGCAACGTTAACTGTTGCTCCGTGACGTTCTAAAGCGTCATCGTTTTTGTCGTTTTCAATATTGATTACCTATCTTGTCAAGTTAATTTCTTTTCAACAAAGCAAAATATAAAAACATAATTTGGTCTTCGAATCGATGTAGCAATTGTTAATTTGTATTTCTAGGTTGTTTTTCTTTTTTGTTCCATTTTACAGAGAGTATGACATTAGACATTAAAATTTAGTGTGTAACTTACTAAATTTTGACCTGCTACGCGATCCGATTTGTGCATTTTAAAAAAATCTGGATAAGTTTTGAATAAATCGTAATATTTTGAAAAAAAAATTAATACGAATCATTTGGATTTATGTTAAAATATTCCTACCAAATTTTTATAACACATGGCGTTAAATAAAAAAAAAATATGGCAGTTGTCCACGAACTTTTCGGACAACCCTCGTAATTATATATATAAAAAGACGGTGTTTGAAGTGCAGCGAAGAGTTGCATAGTATTTGCTAAATCTTTCAACATTTTCAAGTTGATTTCAAGTCCGTAATAATTCCTTCGATTTTTGTAAAATATATATATGAACATTCCCAGGAAGATTTTGTTAAAAATATTAATTAGTGATGCAATAAATTTTATTATCTCTACCTTTAAATGATTTAAACTTAACTAGATTAATGAGTCTTCTCTAAAGTCCTTCTTGAGATTTTTTTCCTCATGGAGACAATGTCATTACCGGTGAAATTCCTGCCGTGAGGGGATGCTCAACTTAGCAGTGCTCCTGTTTATTGATGTTTTGCAGTTACAAAAAAGAAATTCGATTATTGCGAAGATCAAAGAAAAGCCGCGGACATTATTTTTCAATAAATCACGAACGTCATCAAAAAATTATCAGATCAGAAACACGTATCAAACCTGAACAATTCAAATGCATGTTTGGCCCTAGCATGAAATACTTGTTTACACCACATCGATGTATCGTCTTTTGCAGTATAAATACTGTAAATTGCATTAAGTTGCTGATGAATGTTGGTTTTTATAGTTAAGCGGGGCTATTCTTCGGATCTGACTACACATTTAAGAACGTGATTTCAGTCCCAATAGAGCAGTAAAACAGAAACATGATTTTGTTATTGTATATTCATTAAAACTAATCAGTACATATTACAAAGAAATTTGTAATTTAAAAAAGCTATTTTTAATGCAAAGAAAGCTCAAACCGTCTGCATTCTATACCTAGGTAAGCAAACAAATTTTCCCTCTGGTGTTAAATGGAACAGCGTAATGGAGACATTGTGACCTAATTCGTTTCTCTAAAGAGGAAACGATCAGCCGTATTTCAGGATATCTGATCCTCAGCCAGGAAGGATAACTCTAAAAATTATTATTTAATTTGAAATGCATCAAAATGAAGTTTGAAAATAAAATTTTTTCATGCAAAAAATTTCATTTTATTCATCTTTATATGATTCAAGGTCTTTTGGAAGTCTTAGAGAAGGTCTTATAAAAGTTGACATTTTTACCCTATAAAAGAAGAAAAAATTAATACACAGTAACAGTTTTAGAGAAATATGATTTTCGTGAATTCAGCCTTAAATACTAATGTTTATTAGCATGATATGAAAGGAGAAGTGATTTGTCGTGTCTTGCAATGATAGCAAAAGTCTTTTACAATATGTATTATAGATAGAAGACAAAAAATACCAAATAAGTACAGACCCTGAGACGTGCTACTACCCCAAAAAAGCGTGTGACTTTCGTGCGCTTTCCGTTTCGTGCAGACCGTGTAGCGTTTCGTGTAAACCGTGCAGCGTTTCGTGCAAACCGTGTAGCGTTTCGTGTAAACCGTGCAGCGTTTCGTGTAAGCTCCAAAGCGTTTCGTGCAAACCGTGTAGCGAGCGTGCGAAAAGCGTGTGAGAAACGTGCGACTTTCGTGTAAGAACCGTGTGAGAAACGTGCGACTTTCGTGCAAAAATCGTGTAAGATTCATTCGGAAGTCATTTCATTTTAAATGTGGCTATCGATGGGTCAGGATGTCAAATTGTATTAGTATTTAATTATTGAATTAGTTATGCTTGTGATATTTTAGGATTAAAATAAAAAAAAAAAATGGAACAACAAAATGACGTGACACGGTAATGTATAATATATATTTGTTTATTTTCTTTTCCTTCCATAGAAAATGTGTTCAAATTAATCAACTATGTACACAATTTTAGAGGCATTGAATTCAATTTACTATCAACGCGATCATGGCTTCTTAAATATTTTTTTTTCTCAAAGAGAGAAAGAAATCCCGGTATTTTTTTTTTTTATTTAAAGCAAAAATATATCAGGAATCCGCGCATCTACTTACATTTTAAGTACGTGAAAGAAAGTTTTGAAACGATGTGTCATTTAATACATAAAACTCGTTGCTCATTATTGTCAAATAAATGGATTTTATAATTCTAATTCACATGCACTGACGGCCACATGTTTAGAAATTGGGGGGGGGGGGGGGTTAAATTCAATTACTAGTTAACTCTTTCATTTTTTGTTGTAACTTTCAATCTAATGTAATTTTAAATAAATGCTAATTTTTATATTCTTTTTTAATTCCTTTGTTTAATGTGTGCGCAGATACACCCCTTAAAATGTATTGGAATCTTCTTTCCGCCTTTCAACTGTGATCAAGGTCATTTACAACAGCGATCACGGGCTCCGAGTTCATGGCAAAACAAAACCTGTTTTGCTATATGTACATGTCGAGTTCACGGCTTATATGACACCTGAAAATTACGACTGTATTTTATTTTTTTTTTAAATAAAATGGATCTATAAATATTTAATGGGTACAACGTATTTATAAATCAGCGGATTTCATCTTTTATTTGTAAATCCGAATTTCTAGCCGTAAACAGTAAAATAAACAGAACTGATTTGGTAGTTTTTTCATGAACATCATGTTAGAAAAGCTTAGGAGTAAATCATGAATAATTGTATATTATTTGTTTTATAAATCACGTACTTTTTATTTCATCTAAGATATTTCAGTTTTGTTATAATATACCTGAATGCCGGTGTAAAGATCGATCTACATTGTATGTACAGTTGAACAATGTATAGTCAAATGCCGCAACTATTAATTAATGTACACATATATACATACGTTTAGTCGTATTTTTACAGTATGATCGGTATACTGATGTTATTTGATAAGCTTCATGTAAAAAGAGAAATTGAATAAGAATAGATTATGACATCACATTTAACCCTCCACCTTACCGGTTTCCCTCCTATAGATAATGCTTACATATAAGATAAAAAAAAGTCTTTGTAAATGTATCAATTATCGTTTGTAGAGTATATCAGCAAATTTTATTACTAGATCAAAATAAAGAAAAATAATCCGCCCACGGAAATCAAACACAATATAATCAATATTATTTAAAATCAATGAGTTCATTTTCCTGCAGTAGGAAATCGAATTTGTGTTTAATTTATTAAATTATACTCGTAAAAATATTGCATCGAAATGAATGACTAATATATAAGAATTGTATTTTATTAAACAGTCATTCATGATATCGGTATTCCGTTTTTAAATAAATAAATAAATAAATACGAAATGACAATTATTTATTAATTAATTACAACTGTCAGAGGATTAAATATTTCTATCGGTTTATATAATACTAGTGTACTGATATTTAATTTAAACAGCTGCTAAATGTGGCTTTGTGAAAGATTTCCATTTAATTAATGATAAAACCGTAATAATGCCCGAGATAGTCCGAGTAGAAAATCCAAACCGAGGCCAAAACGTGCAAGAATCGTGTACAAAGCGTGTGAGAAACGTGTAAAAAGCATTTCGTGCAGCCTTTCATGTAAACCGTGCAGCCTTTCGTGCAAAGCGTTTCGTGTAAACCGTGTAGCGTTTCGTGCAGACCGTGAAGCGTTTCGTGTAAACCGTGCAGCGTTTCGTGCAAACCGTGTAGCGTTCGTGTACCGTTCGTGCAGCGAGCGTGTGGGGTAGTAGCACGTCTCAGGGTCTGTATAAAAAATCATGACAATTTCTCTGAATGCCTGGATACCTATCGTTTTTTAATCTAACATTTATTTGTTGATCAATTTGCAATGAGAAATTGCATTGATGATATTGCAATTCGCTTTTTCTGAAAAAAATATTGGAGATTTGACAATTTTCCCTGTATAATGAAGGATATGGAGATAACGAACAGTATTCAATCTCAAAGTCCATTAAAAAATATACAAAATAAGAGCAGAGCAAACACGGACCTCCGAATCATCAGAGGTGGGATCAGGTGCCATGGAGGAGTGTGCTCGTTGTCATGATCAGGAAATAACGGAAAAAATCCGTCGTTGATTCAGTGTATAAATAATGGACTAACAATTGGTATGAAAAACGTCAGTCAGCATTTGACTCAATGATAAATTGTATTTGCTGACAAGGTCATTGTATCGACCATAGACCTTACGAAATGATGACTTTAAACGAGACTGTTGATATTCTTGTTTCATCAACTTGCTTGTCAATAATTTACCTTGTTTGAAAAATTGCTTATACGTAGAGCATGTTTTTGCGTATCGAATCAGCTGAGATATATATACTCCGTATGCAGGTGATGAAGGTATATTGCTGCATAAGTAAGGGAAGTTGACGATAGAAAAGTTAAAGTCATCACGTTTATCATATAGCTTGGTTGTTAGATTACCATTAGTGTCTTTTTCAAGTAAAATATCCAAGTATGAAGCAGAAGTGTCGGACTCTGTGGTATCTTTTATCTCAAGCTCACCAGGATATATCGTATCGACTTAGGAATGGAAATTATCATTATTCATAAACAATACGTCGTCGATGTATCTAAATGTCGAGTTGAAGGCCACAGCAAGTGTTTTCTTCTTTTCACGCATAACATTTTGCATAAATTCTGCTTCATATGAATATAAAAATAAGTCTGCTAATAACGGAGCGCAATTTGTACCCATGAGAATTCCAAGAGATTGTTGGAATACCTGGTCTCCAAAAACCACATAGATATTGTCAATCAGAAACTCAAGCATCTTTTTGATGTCAACTTCAGAGTACTTATGTGTGCAATCAGAATCCGTTTGAACAAAATAATTTTGCAAATGACCAATAACGAGGTAAGTAAATTTACGAGTTCCATATGATTAACTTTAATCTTTAACTTTAAAGAAATACTCTGGATAAATTTACATAACTTTGTGGATTCAGAGATACTTTTATGAGTATTTTTGGTTACTTAACTGCTTATTTTATAAATCTGAGGATCGGGCTACCTTAAGCGATTTTAGTAGACATGGTAGAATAGAAATAAAGTCCTTGTTGTCGTAAATGATGCAGTATAACCTCCTCGGTCTCGAAAAGTTGTTTGAAAGATAAAAGCCGAGGCGTTATCTCGAATTGTTGTTTGAAAGATAAAAGCCGAGGCTAACGCCTCGGCTTTTATCTTTCAAACAACATTTCGAGACCGAGGAGGTTATCCTGCAACGTTCACGAAAACGCGGACTTTATTTCTTAAATAAATGATATATGAATGCTCATATTACCGGAGCGTATCGGTACCACGTGATATTTATTTTTATCTTGGCTTTTCCAAATTTCATCTTGGCTTTTCAGCATTTAAGAAGGCATTCGAACTTGAATCTTAGCTTTTCCATCTTTGACAGGCTTCATGCATTGTATTCAGATGCCTTGTAGCTTGAACCTCAATGATTTTCCAGAAGAAATGTATTTGTTAAGTAAAATACAAACAATTATAGGATAGCCTGCGGGGCAAATTTGGACAAAAAAGACACTTCAACTTGGCAAATCTATAAAGGAATAATAGACTCTTATATCATTAAGAGTTATCTCTCTTATAAGAGTATCAATGAACTTTAACCCTTTCAAAATAAGAAGGAAAATGTCAATCGTTTTCGAGTATTCAGTTGACTGCTGATTGGCGGTCATAAACGTTTTAGAGATTTCGTATTTTAAAATATTTACTGTACATATTATTTCATTGAAGTGGAATAACTGTAAATTATTTTTTTCCACGAAGGAAGCATGCAACATGTACATTGGAATATAATTCCACTTTAACAATAAAATGCTTTCTTTGTTTGTTATTACTGGAATTAACGGAAGCAGCTGTTGCAGAAAAAATACATAACACGCGTAAACGGGTTATGTAAATTTTTTCTGCAATACGAGGGGTGATCAAAAAGTTCGCGAACTAATTGAATAACTTCCATAACAGAAATAATATTTGGTTTCAGTGTTGATTATATTTTATATTAATCCTCTCCGATTTTAATGCAGTTCTGCGCATGCGCGAATCACTTGATATAGGCGGTCACGTGACCCCCTCCGTAGCGTTCTGTCACAAAAGCTGAAAGATTTTTCTGAGTTTTATATTTCTCTCCAGGTAAGATAATCTTTATAACAAGAATAGTTTATTTGTCAGAAATGGTCAAATCTCGGTAACAGAATGGGTGGATAAGAATATCCTTTCCAAAAATAAGCATGGCAACCATCAAAATCCAAATCCTTTCTCTCGGAAGAGACGTTTATTCAAGGTGGATTAGAGAATGTGTGCCTTCTTCTTATCAAGTCTAATATGTTTTAAATCTAAAGTAAACGATATCTTAGGTATCTAATAATTATATTATTGTTAAAATATTCAGCTATTTTTCAAATTGTAAATTGGGCCTCTTTGATACCAAATTGCTTAATTAAAAACACACCTCCTTTTAAACTTGTTTTCACTGGGCAATATAACAAGTATAATTTTTATCCATCTGCCTTCCTTTACTAAAACGACCAATCCAATCATTGATTGAATTTATAGGAAGTTATTTGTCTTAATAAACTGTGTACAAATTATTATACGTTACTTTCAAGGGATTTTTAAGATATACAATAAATTTTACAGTCGTTTTTTAAAAGAGTACGTCTGAGACAGCCAATTTTCGTCATAAGTGACCTACATAGTGACGTCATTTTTACATTGTGACGTCACAAACAAGACGCAAAGCTTTATTCAGTATATGCTATTTATAGAACTTGTGTATAGCTATGTGTGTACCAAATTTTTTTTCTAGTCTCAATCGTGGTTTTGTAGATATAGAGATATTTCGCGAACTTTTTGATCACCGCTCGTAGCTGCGACAGTTTATTCTAGTTATAACAAAGAAAGACATTTTATTGTTTATATTTATATCTGTTAAAATAATCATTTAAAGCAGGATTAAGGATTAAAAAGATTAATTATTGTATAAATGATGCGAACTTCTTTATATGATTCCTTGATGGAACAGCCACTGAATAAGGAATCTGTACAGGCGACTTGCCGACTGTAGTTCATGCAGTGATTAACGCAATGAGTTTTCTTAAGAAATAAAGGAGAAAGTATTCAACGGATGTAAATATAAAGTTATTCAATAAGTTATGTTAGTAATGTAGTTGTAATGTAATTATTATAAATGTTGAGGCATTTAATTTTTTCCACAGTTGAAAAGTTCTATGAAAAGGTCCTATAAACAAAAACCTCATGAATTTTCCTATTGTCCTTGCAAAGAAATTCACTTTGAAAGTTATCATGGTCACTACATTGAGCAGAAGCTGTTTATAAATGATTTATGTAAAGAAGAAGAAGAAGAAGAACAAGAACAGCGTTAGTGAAAACTGTGGAATTTACAAAAATCGCCGAAAAACTCATATTTAAGATATTATTTTTTGTATTTGAAAGAAAGAATTATCTTTTACGCTGATTTTTTTTGCATATGGATGCAGTTATTCAAAAGAAAGAAAGTAGTGTTTAAATATAACAGTCAATCTGTTCGATTGAAATTTGTGGAGAGACCAAAAAATATCAATGTTGCGTGGCAAATTATATTTGAAAATACTAGATTTACGAGGGTTGATCCAAAAGTTCCTTAAATTTCTTTTTAAAATTTCATCGTGATTTAATGAAAGCCAACAACAGGCATATTTATCATATAAAGCCGTACTGCAACAATATTGGAAAATTTCACCTCTTTGCAATTACCAATAAGGTCACACGAGTTTTCTGAAAATGGATTGTTGTGAAACCCGGGGAAAACTCTGACGTTACGTCAAGTTTGATATGTCACGTCACGTTTCAGAAGCATCTCACCCTAATGTCCAATTCGAATATGTGTTTCTACAAAATGTTGCCTTTTTCTCCATTTTTTTTTCTCAAGAAAGGCCTAGGTATCGTCTCGCACGAATTTATCTTCATTTTTCACTGATATTTCAAATACTCCCCATTTTAACATATGATATTCCAGTTTCAGTAGTAATGTCAAGAACAGTACGTCAACGGACAACGTCCATTAACGCTTTTAATTGTCTAGGGGGATAAATACGGAAAACAGAGCATCAAAAATCGGCCACACCTTTAATCGGCGACCATGGACGTTCTATCTTTTGCCCCCGTAAACGAAGTTTCGGAGGTATATAGTTTTTGTCGTGTCTGTCTGACTGCCTAGCTATCTATCTCTCAGTCTGTCTGTTTGTCTGCAAAAATTTTAACCTTGCCCATAACTTTTTATTCAGTGGAGGTATGAATTTCATATTTTACATGTATTCCTTGTGACGAGACCTTTTTTGGAACCACCAAATTTGACCTTTTGACCTTGACCTTGGAGTTTAATCCATATTACACAAAAATTCTAAACTATTACATGGCCATTTATTTTAAACAGTAAATACCAGGTTTTTATACTTTATATGTGTACTCTCTGTGGCAAGACTTTTCTTTTGATACCAACAACTTTGATCTTTGTACCTTAGAGATTTCCGTACTCATGAACAAACTTTAACCTTGGCCATAACTTTAAACGCTAAGGGCTAGTGCTTTCATACTTCACGGGTGTAATTCTTGTGAAAAGAAGACCCTTTATTGGATACCAAGATCTCTGACTGACCCTTTGACCTTGAAGTTTGACCCACGTACTTTTAAAAAGCAAAGGCTTGACCATAACTTTAAAAGGGTTAGGACCAGTACTTTCGAACTTTTCATACTTATCATTACTTCAAGACCTTTCATTTGATATCAAGAATTTTGACCCCTTGACCTTGGAGTTTGGCGTACTTTTTAAAATCTATAACCCTCGTTATAACTTTTGAAGAGTTAAGGCTAGGGCTTCCATACTTCACATATTTATTCTTTGTGGCAAGACCTTTCATTAGATACCAATATCTTGACTTTTTGACCTTGACCTTGGAGATTTTCATGGTTATGAAAAAAAAAACTTTAACCTTGGCCTACTTTCATATTTCACAATTGTATTTCCAGTGAGAATACCCTACTTTGGGCACCAATATATTAGATCTGCGTTTAAGAAATTTAAAGTTTTATCCTTGCTTTTTTGCCATACGAGGGCATCAGTGTTTCACAAACACATCTTGTTTATATTTATTTATTAATCTTAATTTTTAGCTGTAAAAAGTGCACCTAAGTTTTGTGCAAATTCTGATTTATATGAATGCAAAAATAGGTCTGCTAAAAACGGGGTACAAAAGTTACACATCTGAATTCCACAATGATAATGTCAATCAGAAACTCAAGCATCTTTTTAATGTCAACTTTAGGGTATTCGTGTGTACAATCAGAATGTTTTCAAACAAAATAATTTTGCAAAAGACCATTGACAAAGTGAGTTAATTTACGATTTCTATTTGTGAAAAAGCCTAGACTTGAATTTATCGTGAGGAATGGTTGTCTGTAAAGTTGAAAAGTCGTTAGTTTTAATGCAGTTGGTTGTGGAAAAAAATTGTTTCATTCAAAATTCAAAGTTCCTTGGAATTTTTAGATATCCATATCTGATATACACCACTTCTTGAATATATTGTTGCACATTTCTCCTACAGTTCAAATAAATGATAAACAAAGAAAAAAATCTTAGGTGACTTAAGATTTTGTAGTAGGGGTGAATACCAGTACTCTGTATAGTAAATGAGAGCTGGCTTGAGAACATAAAAATCCTGCTCCATTCTTTAAAGGCGTTCTCTTAAACAGAGCTGTGTATCCACACACTTACTTCATTTTTATTGCAAGTGATATCAATCTTGCCCACATGAAGTCGGAAAAACGAATACATTTTACTATTTGTTTGAATCTATGCAAGGTTCCACTTTTATCAATATCACGAATGGAACCTATGCATTTATTATTCATCAAGTAACATTTGGTCAATGTTATTTTATCTTCTGCTCATAATCATCTTCTGTTGTTTATTATTTATTTTTTTTTTTTTTTACAAAATTATGCAGTCAAAGCTATTTTTCTTCTGCATGCCTTCGAAGTTGAATTTTGTTCAAGATGACCTTGCGTCAAAGTCATGGCACGGCACGGCGCACTATTAGTACAAATATTTCCCAGGTATCTGTTTCCAGCAGAATTTTGTCTTCTGCCTCTGGCCAGGAGGATCGCCATCTTTATCTCTTCACCCAAACCAAGCCCATGGCTATCATTCAAACACTACTATATATAAGAGAAATTGCAAACATTTCTTGTAAAATAAATTCATATTTCATTAATAAAATACACCGACAATTTAGAAATTATGATAAAGTTCTATATGTTTTTTTTGAATTTTAGATGCTGACTCATACAGAACCGTTTTAGGCACAATGAATCTTTGCAGAACGATCCAACACACCACTATGGTGTACATCTTTGATCTTGTTCTGCTATGCATCATTTTGACGTACGCAACTGCGCTACCTGTTGTCGATAATGAATTGCAAAATGAAAATGGTTCCTCAGATGACAATTCGACAACGCCGTTTACAACATTACCTACAGCTCCTTCAGAGCTGAAGAGTACAGTCGTATCTCCGGATTCCTTCATGGATATCGTTAATAATGGATCGACCGTTACCCAATCTCTCTTTGCACTTACAAGTGCCTCTAAAATGCAAACGAGCAATGAAAATCCTTCTTTCAGTGGCTCTTCCTATAGTTTTGGGTATACACAGCTATTAACTGAAAGCGAAACGATGGGTTACAGTGACGTCTCAATATCAACAACAAGCGCTCCTATTACAACCACGGATCTACAATTAACAGTCACTGCTGATAGGTCAAGTAAGTGTAAAGAAAAAAAACAGTCTTGGGATATGATAGTATGATATCAATAACTAATGAATATGTATTTTAAAGTTTAATTAAAATATCCAAAAAGAGTATATATTAACCACACAAAAAGATTACTTTGGTGTATTCCTATTTCTATCATCCGTAAAAAGTTCATTATAAACTAGCAAAATGTTTTGTATCATGATATCTATACTATTATTATTTATAATCTTTTATTATATTTTATTAAAAATATAATAATCTGTTTCATTAAAAATTGAAGTATTATAAAAAAAAACTACATGATATTTTGCAACACAGCAAATACTTAGTATGACATACTGTACAATTTGCATTGGAACAACTGCATAGACAAACAAAAAACAACAAAAAAAGGTGATATAATCTTGCACTTATGGCAATTTACGAAATATTCAGGCCTCTAGGTGACCTGTAAAGTTTAGGTGCCAGTTGTCTACTAATCAAAAATATCTATTTCGCCAATGAAAATGAACTTTATTATTTGACTTATGACAAATTTTCATCAAAGTTCTGATGTTGATTTGTATAAATAAAAAAAAACGTTTTAGATTTGTTGCTTTATTTAGCCTTTGTATTATCTCAAAAGTAGTTAAGAAAAAGTACTTTTTTTTTTACACGTAACTTTAATTTAACGACTATGGGGTTAACATCCTGCCTCAAACAGGGTGACAATAACCGACAATTACTTTTTGAGCTTTGAACTGGCTACAAACCACTCCGGGTACATGTCTATAATTCCAGGCAGTGCGAAACAATGTATCCACCTAATGTAAGCATGTTTAAGTAACTTTGTCTATTGCTTGTTAAAATTTCCGGATTCACTTCATTTACAACTTGGAATAGTAGTTTAAAAATATCCAAAATAAGGCTTTAAGTCAACCCATCTTTTAGGAAAAATTTGAAAACAATGCGTTGAAAAAGTGTTTGAGTTATTGCGTCAACAGGGTTACCGCAGATACTATCAAGATAAACTTTGAAAAAAAATTCATATATTGGAGAACAAAATAAACAAATCGTAAAATTTTCACCTTTTATCTATTAATCCTTATTGTCACAATGATAAAATTGTTTTAATCTGTAATTGGTTGAGCGATGAACTAAAAGTCCACGTAGAAATTGAGCTCTAAGAATAGGATAAACTTGATTAATTACAGTGTATGGTCTGTTGGCATTAATTTTTTTATTTTCTGTTTTGTTTACAGTATGTCCAGTCATCATTGTCACTCCCGAATTCATATCGACATTTTTTGGACAATCGGCTTCATTTTCAGGAACTGTGGAATCTTATTCCCATCGGGCTATCATAGCACTATGGTTGAAAATAGGACAAAATAGAACTGAAGTCATTGACATAAACAAAGATAAATACGCTGGAAGTAGCCATTTGCCACGTCCGCTACTCAGGATTAATAAAATTAATTTTGATGACGAAGTCAGATATCAACTTCAAGTTCGGATTTCTGATGGATGGTGTCATGGCAATATTGTCAGATTAGAAGTCAATGGAAGTATGTTTTGTGTCAATATCGGGAGGGTAACTTTGGCGATCATAGTAGCGTGAGCTTTATAGAGCACTGTAGAACTCTACAGAGAGAGAGAGAGAGAGAGAGAGAGAGAGAGAGAGAGAGAGAGAGAGAGAGATCAATTTAAACTAGTGGTATATAGAAAGCGTGCATACCTTAAAAATCCAAAAGGAATACTTTAATACAGGTATACATGTACTAAACAGATTTTAGTACTCAATTCATTCAATATCAATTACATGAAGTATAAAAACGTCAATCAGCATTTAACTTAATGATAAATTGTATTTGCTGAAAACGTCATTGTATCCACCAAACATCGAAATGATGACTTTAAAATATATTCTTGTTAATATTTTTTCATGAACTTGCATGTCAAAAATTTACCTCGTTTTTGAAATTGTTCATAGTACGTAGAGCATGGTCTTGCGTATCAAATCAACCGCCAGATATAAACTCCGTATGCAGATGATGAAGGTACGTGTACATGCATATTGCTGCCATGAGTAATAAGGGAAGATGACAATAGAAAAGTTATAGTCATCACGTTTATAATAGAGATTGGTTGTTGGGTTACCATCGACGCTTTTTTCAAGTAAAATATCCAAATATGAAACTGATATGTCAGACTCTGTGGTACATGCTTCTTTTATCTCAAGCTCAGCGGGATATATTGTATCGACATACAATGTAAGGATGGAAATAACCATCGTCGTTGATATATCTAAAGGCTGATCAGTTAAAGGCCACAATAATATTTTCTTCTTTTCATGTATATGATTTTGGACAAGTTCTGCTTCATATGAATACAAAATAGGTCTGCGAATAACGGGGGACAATTGGTACGTATGGGAATTCCAATAGGTTAATGGGAGATTCGGTTTCCAAAAACCACATACTTGTAGATATTGTCAATCAGAAAGTCAAGTATCTACATGTATGATGACAACGGTGTAAAAAAATTATTTGTGTAAATGACTGTCATATACGCAAATTAACATATAAATCTTTTCTTCATTCCCCCATGACTATTCCCTTCAATCATAATGTACATAATTCGTGTTTTAATGTTTGAAACTGTGAAAGACAGAGCTTTATATCCAATAATGTTATAAACATAGTGTATTTTAACACAATATTATCCGTGTAAACTTTTATTAAATAGTAAATACAATTACTTAATTATATACTTGTTTCTTATTTTCCACTAGTATGATGTCTTTTCACTTTGACGATGCATACATAAATTTTTCATCAAAACATCAAATGCCTTAACATTTGGACAAGAATATTAATCTCCAATTTTTTATTTCAAACTTTTAATGTTATGTTGATTTTTGTACATAAATCTTCAATTTTATCTTTTGAAGCGTTCCGATTTAATGATTCATGCAACATGACAAAGGAATGTGATCAGAGATACCATTTAGAATGCTCAAAAGAGTACGGAAAATGTATGTGTGCTCGTGACACTTATCGCAGGAACGAAATATGTTTCAACAGTAAGTATAATTTATTGAAAATTTACTTTTATTTTTGTTGATGCATAAGCGATAAGCTTAAAGCAATAATTCTTTAAACATTCACAGGAACCAACTTGAGGGCTAACTTAATAGGATCGGAGATAAGCACATCCTATATCTCCGTGTGGTGGGATGACCCGTTTGAGGAATCGAACTTCACCGTGCTCAAGTATTACACTATCGCACTGGTAGAAAACGAAGGATCACTGAACATAAGCGTGTCTGTTGAAAGAGAAAATAACTACACGTTTGAATCATATTTTGCTCCTGGACACCTGTTTAATTTATATATTACCTCCACAATTCTGCTCAGTAATCCAACGGAAATTATTAATGTTTACTCTTGGATACCAATAGTTGTTGGTAAGTGCAATTATTAGTCTCCAGGTTGCATTCTTACAGTGGATATTCCCCATAGAGGTGCATAATATGTGCAAAATCAAATCTGTACATTTGAAACAAAATTTATCATGTTTTTCAGATCCTCTTCCTCCGGGTCCAATCGACTTAAATGCCAGCGACTTTCATCCAGAAAGACTCTATCTCGAATGGGCGGTTCCACAAAATGATACTTTGGTCAATGGTTACATGGTAGAAATAAGTGGTGCTGGCTATTTTGACATGAATTATACGGTTTCAAATAATTTCACATGGCCATATAGACTAGATCCTGGAGAAATTTATAATATAACTATCACTGCAAGGAGTTGGGGTGGGCATTTTTTTGTGAAAGAGAGCACAGGATATACTGAACAAATTGAGACATTGCGTATGTATTCATAAATTCGTCTAGATTCACAAACAATTGCTTGCAGATAAAATCATCTATTCCATTCTATACTTTCCAACATCATTTTTTCCCCTAAACCATTCTTAAAGCAAATATTAATAATGCATTTAACATCTGAAATGAAAATTTCAATAAAATAAAATAAATTCCGAAAACAATTAAGTAGATTAAGCCTTAAAATAAAAAACAATGTATGCTTTTTTTAATGAAATACTGGTATAATACTGTTTACCTTATTTCCCCTTCAAAACTCGCAGGTATTACATTTTGGCATTTTGGCATGTTTCAGACTTCTTGAAAAATGTTTTTTCCGCAAGCATTTGTTGTTTGCTTTTATTATTATTTTTTATCGTGGGTTTATTTATGTTTATTTCTGTTTAATGTGATATTTAGGTACTCCTACAGTTGAATTAAACAATTCCTACTTCAATATTCCTTTCCTATCAAAACTCGAGATCGGAGCTTCAGTTAAAAATCTAACTAATATCCCAGCACCATATGAAACGAAGTGGGAAAGAATTCGTAATGGAATCACAGTCGATATAAATATAACCGAAGCAAAATACAACGGCAGTACTGTTGACTTAGTTGAGCCCAGACTTGTCATTAATGATGTAGATTTTATCAATGAAAATGGTTCTTACTACAGATGTCTTGCACTCAATGCTGAAGGATGGGGAGCAAGCGAGTCTGCATATGTATCTCTATACGGAAGTACGTATTACAAGTTCATTTTACTTTATTAAGAGGAATACATCTACGAAATCCTACAGTGTAAAATCAATCTGTGCAAAAACAAAATGAAAAGTGATAAACATATACGAAGGGTGATAAAAAAATTCGAGAAGTTCATGCGAGAATTTTTTTGCTAGAACAAACAAATACCATTTTTCAGAAATGACCACATCTTGGCAATAGGATTGTTGGATAAGGATATTCTTTCCCAGAACGAGCATATTGACCATCACAACCCAAATTCTCTTAAGAACTCATTGTCTTAAGAACGTCATTTATACGAAAAGGATATACAGTATGGGTTTCTTCTTTTTATCATGTTTGATAAATAATTATATATAATGTTTAAATCTAAAGTGAATGGAATTTAAGGGATTGAATAATAATAATAACTAGAGCAAAGCTCGTTGCAAGGCAACGAGTAGGTACTCCGTCCGGTTTTGACCGGAAGTTCCGGAATTGACATCAACACAAGAAAGCAATGAGCTAAGTTGTCTCCAGTGACTTATAATTTCAATTTTGCATCAAAACCTTCAAAATAAGCTTTTTTGGCTACTTTTGGTTTGGCCGGAAGTGACGACGACGGACGGAAAATACATTTTTATGCTACCAGAGACAACGGCAAAAATACGCGTTTTCCGACTACTTCCGGTTTGGCCGGAAGTGACGACACCTGACGTATTTTGACGATCCCATTAGATAAAGCTTGACATTGTGAACAACTTTGCTTCTTAGATGTATTACAAATTCTCAATACTTTTTGAGATATAAAGAAAAAACTTTCGGCCCCTGTAGGCCCTTAATTACTGTAAACCAACTTTTATTCACGTGCGAGAAATTTTGGGGAAGTTCGCGAGAGCCTTGTCATCGCGAATATTTCTCGCTGCGAACCGCTCATTATAGTCTTTGTATCTATTAACAAGAGAACCCAGATAGGTGTGATCGCGAAAATTAATCGTCGTGAACTTGCTTATCCCTGGTTAATCTTGAAATAATGTCGTCGCGAATAAAAGTTGGTTTACTGTATTAGGGGCCAGCCCCTTTTTCGAGATATCATTTGAAAGATCTTGGAATTCTATACTTTTTTTTTGTGCTATAAGTTTAATCAAATTATTTCCAGGTAAAAATATATCGTAGAAAAGGTGTTTAAATTATGAAATTCGCAATATGTAATTTTTCGGGTCATAGCAACCGCCGACGTGCGGCACTTCCGATAAAAATGAAATACCTTACGCATATTTATAGACTTAGGACTACCATGCCTGAAAGTTTTATGATTCTATCTAGAACCATTTCTTAGAAAGTCTGCGGACAACCTGACCCTTCAAAAATCATAAGATCGACAATATCTCCGAACTGGAAGTGACGTCATCAAATCGAAAAAATTCGTATCAGGTTCAAGTAATGTTACATAAGTACTGAAAGTTTCATGGAAATCCATCGATCTGTTTTCGAGAAATCGCGTGCACAAAATCGGTAAGCAAAAAGGATAACTAGAGCAAAGCTCGTTTCAAAGCAACGAGTAGGTCTTCCGTCATGTTTGACCGGAAGTACCTTTCACTTCTAACAAAAATGAGAAATAACGCCCAAAAATTGAATCCTCTAAATCCATGTTAATTAATGCAAAAATAAGCCATTTTTGCTACTTCCGATTTGATTGGAAGTGATGACGCCGGACAGAAAATTAATTTAATCTCCCAGGGACATATGTTACCAAAAAACTTGTCAAGAACGGCAAAAATACGCGTTTTCCAACTACTTCCAGTTGGGCCGGAAGTGACTACTCCGGACGTATTTTGACAACTACAATAAATTAAGCTTGACAATTTGAACAACTTTGCTTCTTTGACGTATCACAAATTCAAGAATACGCAAAATGCTAATACATACTGCTAACAATCGTTATTTTTTTCATAGATGAAATAAAATAATGATAAAATCTAGAGACAAGAGAGAAGAAGAATGAATGTTGGCAAAATATCAAATCATATCAAGGGAACTGAATTTTAAGAATGAAACTTTTAAAACGTTACTTGTAAGTTGTATATGTTATATCTGTGTATTCTACTTGGATGTGCGCTTCATACAGGAGGGGGGGGGGGTCGTCTTGAACATAGATCCTTAGCCATAACGTTTGAACGGAAAGGGGTAGCGCTTTCCTATTTCAGATATGTCATCCTTGTGAAAAAAAACTTTTATTGGATACGAAGAACTTTGACCTAGACCTTGGAGAACACGTGTACATCTTAACCTTTTTTTGTTTCGTTTCTATGGCAACTATGAGCGACTCATTACAATTTTTTTTAAATTTTAAAAATAGAAATCACTTTAACACATTACAAGGAATTAACATTCAAAGTTTCAAAACGATTTATTGAGAAATTTGAAATTAAAGAACTTTAATTTTCCCCTGGTTTCCATGGCAATGATTGATTATTTGAAAATTTTAAATGCGAATCACATAACTACAATAACTAATCACTGAAATAAAAGTTTCATGACGAATGTTCAAGGGACCAGAGAGAACACTCGCGGACAAAATTCGTCAAAATTCGTCGCTTTTTCCAAGTTTCCAAGGCAATGGTAGCCCTTTTGAAACTAAATGACCACATGGCACAACAACAACCAGTGATTTTCCTTTGAGGAAAGTTTCAGGAAGATTGTCCCAGCCATATTCAAGAAAAGGGCTGGACACAAAAAACATGCGTACAATCGCAATATATCTCCCCGACTTTGTCTGGGGCGACATAACAAGAAAGACTTACGCTGAAGACGGAAGACCTTAATAATAAAGTAGGAAAACAAGAGGTCTCCTTATATTGTATTTCATTTTCTGGTTATGTAGACTAGAGGTTACCTTATATTTCATTAGAGCGATCAGAGGTCACATAATGCTGATAGGAATTACAAGACCAGAGGTCACGTAGAGTTGTGGATGAATTAGCGATCGGAGACCAGAGATTCCCTTATATTATACATTACAGTAAATAAGAGAGACCATATATCACAAAATATTATACGAATAAGGCTTCTACAGTCTGTTTTTTAACTTCCTTATCGAGCATTTTTCAGTCATATGGAAAGGCCACCGATTGCTGGTTAAGGGCTACTAATTCTGACTTTTACTCTGCGCTTACGGTCATTGAGGAGTGCGGAATCTTTGACATAGTTGCTATAAACAATCCATATGATTATTCCAAACGACGCATTATCTGATTGGTTGAATATTACCACGTGATAGGGCAACAAGTATTCATATTTTCCTGTCGTCGGCATGCTTTCATCATATTCATCCTCTTACGATACCTAGTGCATTTTCCCGCAATAGTTAACGTTCATATGCATTGAACGAAAAACTTTCGAGTTGTAGACGTCACTATAGTCTGTTCACGTGACATGAATCAGAGTTAGTGTAATCAATAACTTTACATTAAAATTGAAAGTGAATTTGATAGCCGTGTTGAGTTTGAAAGTTTAATTTCAAAAGTTTTGCTTGTTTCGGTATGATAAATTTTTGCATAAATTTTCGGGAAAGATGTAGATTAGATACCATCGAGGCATTTGATAATTCTTAGTTAAATAAATCTGATATTTTCCTCACGATCATACAATATAATGAATAACGTTTCCCTTTGCATAAGTAGCACATTTAACAACGGGTAACATTGCGAAAATGTTACATGGGATGCAAATCATGCGCGTATGGTTTCGTGGAATTCCCAAAACCTTAGTATTGCGTTTGAAAGAAGCTGAATGGGCTTGAAATTAATAAAACCTTGCGTCCGATGTAGCTTACTTGTATTGTATGATACCAAACGAGAGAATAGTTTTTAGCGAGTGCAAAAAAAATTACGACTTTTCAACTTTATACACAAGCATTCCCCACGATAGATTAAAGTCCAGGCTTTTTTATATAATTGAAAGCTGCTTTTCCAATAAATATGGAATTCGTAGATTTACTTACATGTACCTAGTAAGAGGTCATTTGCAAAATTACTAGTATTTAGTAAAACCATACCTATTTTGATTGCACACACAAGTACTCTGAAGTTGACATCAAAAATATGTTTGATTTTCAGATTGACAATGTACATGTCTTTTATGGTTTTGTTGTTTTTTTATTTGGTGTTAAGGGACAACAATCTTTTGGAATCCCCATGTGTACTAATGGAGCACCGCTATTAGAAGACCTATTTTTGTATTCAAATGAAAGAGAATTTGTGAAAACTCTTATGCGTGAATAGAAGTAAAAACTTGCTGTTGCCTTCAACTCGACATTTAGATATATCGATGACGTATTGTCAATTTACAATGGTTATTTCAATTATTCCTATGTCGATACGATATATCCTCGGGAGACAGAGACAAAGATAACAAAGAGTCTGAGAAATTTGTTTCATACTTCAACATTTTACTTGAAAAATACATTAATGGTAATCTAACAACAACTTTGCTTAAGTTCTATGATAAACGTGATGACTTCAATTTTTCTATCGTCAACGTCCCTTATTTATGCAGCAATATACCTTTATCACCTGCGCAGCATTGTTAAGGCTTGAAAAACGAGACAGAGCCTACTGTTTATGGGAAATGTTTACTGTAACGTCAAAACAATACTTAATCATCTTAATAGGAAGGGAGATTGTTAAAAATGACGTTTGTATAGTAAACTGGCGAAAGCTAACTGGGGAAGAGATGTGTCATATGTTAGGCTATTTGTTCAGAAAGATTGCGAAGTTACAGCTAGGAAATTTGTTGAATATCCTAACAATAATATTATAAAATCCCTAAAATATATATAACTTTAATATATTAAAAAGAAGAAGATTTACGTCCCCTACAGCTATATCCATATTGGATAAATGACGTTTCTAAGAGAGAGGACTCGGGTTGTAATGGTCACCATGTTCCTTCTGGGAAAGGATATCCTTATTCAACAATCGTATTTCCAAGATTTAGTCATTTCTGACAAATAGACTATTCTTATTATAAAAATCAACATGCATGGTAAGAAATGTAAGACTCGGCAAAATATTTTACGTCTGTGAAGAGATCTTGAATGCTTAAGAGTATGTCACAAGACCACATGGATAACATGATTCGCGCATGGTTAGAACGTTGGCAGATACGCATTAAAATCAGAGATGGCTATTATAAAAAAAAATAATGAACAATTGAATCGAATTTTTTATGGAAATTATTTAATTTGTTCGCGAATTTAATTAACCTTCCAAAGATTAGTTTAATCATTTCAAATCAGATTTTTAAAACCAGCCTTTCATTGTTTGTTTTCTTAAAAAAAATGGATTGACACTTTTTTTGTTTTTGAATAAAGATACATTTATTTTTTTTAGGCATTAAATTCCTGGGAAATTGTAGCGAGAGTAGAGAGTGTGAACCGAATAAAAATCTCATGTGTCGTTACCTTAATCAAAAATCATCATGTTTGTGCTCATGGCCTTACTATCACAGAGACTCCGTTTGTCATAGTCGTGAGTATCTTTCAACTCAATTAGAAGAAAAAAGTTTAAGTATTCCAGCAAACGAATAAAGTAAAAAAGATGTTCTTTATTATTTGGCACTCAATTTCTTTTGAGAAGGCTATTAGTGATAGTAAACAACACGATGAAATTGCGTGTTTTTTTTTTTTTTTCAAATTTTGATCCGATTTCAACATAACCTGAATATTCTAGAAGAAACATTTGATTAACACTTACTTGTTTTTCATTAAATTGCACAACGTGATGCGCCTCAATTTCAAAATACATTGTAATGAATTTCTTTGATGAGGTTTTATACAAAAGTATATAAAATTATTCACCTACCGTGAGCATAAAATGTCAGAAATGTATGGAACGCCGTCACTGCCTTATAGCAGAACACAACAATTGCACTCCGTCAACCTTCCATTACATTATATCAACTTTTTATCACATTTACTCACACTACTATTGCATTGTGTGAACTTTCCTAAATACATATAGTCAACTCTATATGACATTTACTCACACTACTATTATATGTGTCAACCTTCGGTTCCATTATGTCAACTCTTTACGACATTTACTCACACTACTATTGTGTTGTGTCAACCTTCGGTTCCATTATGTCAATTCTTTATGACATTTACCCACAGTACTATTGCATTATGTCAACCTTCCATTATATTATGTCAACTCTTTATGACATTAACCCACACTACTATTGCATTGTGTCAACCTTTCATTATATTGTGTCAATTCTTAATGATATTATCCCTCACTACTATTGCATCTTATAAACCTTCCTTTACATTATGTCAACACTTTATGACTTTTACACATTCTTGTGTTCTTAAATTTGCGGGAGAGAAAATTGTCGTAGAAGAAATCTCAGCGATTTGAATAAAAATTTTAAGCGACAAAGGATTGACAATCTTGAAACGTGCAAAGCCTTATTACTGCGACTGTGAATTAAAGTCATGTCGAAATTCAATGGCGTTTACTTTAATCTGATAATTAAATAAATCAAAAATTATGAGTCGTGTAGCATTTTTTTTTCTTTTTACTCGTATTTTGAATTGTTTGTTTGTTTGTTTTTTTTGGATAAATTAAAGTCCTAAACTTCTGAGCTTACTTAGAACATTGTCATACGTTTTACTTTTTTATCAGTCTTGAACTTTCCTTTTTTAAGTGTAAAACATCATTATAACACACGTGCACTGGTGGGTTGGGGATAGGGGGAAATCCCGCCTGAAATACCATCTCTAGTGACCAAAATCTACAAGTACATAAAATTAATAAATTAATTGGTTTTACTTTGTAGGATATTGTATTAGTTTCACATTGAGTTTAGCTGAATTCAGTTTAAAACTATTTTATAAAACTATAAAGCCTGAGAGCTTCTCCGCTTTCCCCCTTGGTCTCCAACCATAGACCGTCCCCCTTCAGGCTTGGACAATTTTTTTTTTGTTCAAGATTCTCAAATCCGTACGGAAGCGTATTAGTGCCAAGCAATATTTTTATTTAAGTTAGTAATTCCAACTTTAAAGTTGGTAATGCCAACTTAAATGTTGGTAATTCCAACTTTAAAGTTGGAAATTCCAACTTTAATCTTGGCTTTTCCAACTTTAAAGTTAGTAATTCCAACTTGAATCTTGGCTTTTCCAACTTTAAAGTTGGTAATTCCAACTTTAAAGTTGGAAATTCCAACTTTAAAGTTGGAAATTCCAACTTTAATCTTGGCTTTTTCAACTTAAAAGTTGGTAATTCCTAACTTTAAACTTGGTAATTCCTACTTAAATCTTGGCTTTTCCGACTTTAATCTTGGCTTTTCCAACTGTAAAGTTGGTAATCCCAACATTAAAGTTAGTAATTCCAACTTTAATCTTGGTTTTTCCAACTTTAAAGTTGGTAATTCCAACTTAAATGTTGGTAATCCCAACTTAATGTTGCTACATGTTATTCCGACTTTAAAGTTGGTTATTCCAACTTTAATCTTGGCTTTTCCAACTTTCAAGTTGGTAATTCCAACTTTAATCTTGGCTTTTCCAACTTTAATCTTGGTTTTTCCAACTTTAATCCTGGCTTTTCCAACTTTGACTTTTGACGTTTTAAGAAGGATTTTATTATATATTTACTTGATAAATTTTTGCTTGTCAACATATTTCTGGCTAAGGTGCCCCCCTTGAAAAAATCCAGGATCCGTGCCAGTATGGAATTGATACATTTTGTATTTAATTTAGTAGAAAAAGTTTCATTTGATTAAATAAAATTTGTTTATATTGAGTATTTAATTGTTGTCTCTTTCTTTTATACAATACAGAATAAATGACTTCTATCTGTAATTGGTTAAGTTGAAATCCTGTCATGTACGGAATACTGTGTCCTTAATTTATAGGAAGTTTTTCTAAATAGAATTACACAAGACAACTTAAAGGAATATAAGGATTTTTATGTAAAGTTGGAAGTTTTATGTAAGGTCATAGGGAAGGTCAAGAAAAATAATAAAACAAACACAGATAAAAAGAGTTCAACAATTTATTTTAATGTGCTTATATTTATTTTCCATTCTTAAAGAGCCATATTATAACTCCCCATAACCAACCCCCCTCCCCCATTTCGACCCCTACCCCAAGATTGCAATGATAAATTGCTAACAAATCTATTTCAGTGTGTTATTTTCATTTTAATTAAGTTTGTGATACTGTTAACAAAAGAAAAATCTAGGAAAAGCGGGTAGAAAAGCCAATATTATAGTTGGAAAAACCAACTTTAAAGTTGGAAAAGCCAAGATTTAAGCTGAAATAACCAACTTTAAAGCTGGAATTACCAACTTTAAAGTTGGAAAAGCCAAGATTAAAGTTGGAATTACCAACTTTAAAGTTGGAATTTCCAACTTTAAAGTTGGAATTACCAACTTTAAAGTTGGAATTACCAACTTTAAAGTTGGAAAAGCCAAGATTAATGTTGGAAATACCAACTTTAAAGTTGAAAAAGCCAAGATGAAAGTTGGAATTTCCAACTTTAAAGTTGAAATTACCAACTTAAAAAAAATATTGCGTGGCACTAATACGCTTCCGTAAATCCGCTACTGATTTGTGCCCACGCATGCTTATTAAGACATACTCAATTGATTTAGATGAGGTATTGGTAGATTTTTAAAATAGAATTCTGGCCCTGGAATGGTTGAAAAAATTACTAATTCCAGTGACGTATCATCTTTTTTTCGAAAGAATGGGGGGGGGGGGGGGGGTCAGCCAGAAAAAGAATATTTGCAAAAAAAAAAAAAAATTGAGAAGCAAAAAAAAAAAACAAAAAATTGTCCACTCCAAGCCCGAAATTCCTATTTCGGGGAGGGGGTCCAACTCCGATCAGTCCTAATTTTTTTTTCAGATATATTACATTACCCTCTGTGGACTATAATTCAACAAAAGTGGGGGTGGGGGCTGTACTTTCAATGAACATTACATTTTTCTATTGTAAAGTTATGTCTGGGAAAAGAGGGGGCTGATATTTGTGTCTGTAATTCTTCCTAATCAATCAGGACCCCTCCCCCCTCTTACCAGTCATAAAAACACGGTCGTCAACATCCATTTTATACCAGATATACAGCTTTGAGAAATTGTAAATGTATTTTTACATCAGGTAATGCTCTTTTGGAATCAACATGATAAAGAGTTAACACAATATAGAGATATTTTAAGATCACATAAGAAAGAGTTGACATAACGTAATTATTTATCCACATCACGGAATTGAGTTTTGACATAATGTGATAAAGTGTTGATAAAATATAAAGATATGTTCACATAACGTCATACACTGTTTACACCACGTAATAAAGCACTGATATAAAGGTAAGATGTGTTCATCTCATCACATCATGATGCTTTCGCCGTGAAAAAAGAAAAACCTATATCATGTAATAATGCTTTGATACAATAGAAATATACACTCTCAATAAGGAATGGATTTTTGACTTCATGTTATGATAAGTTTAATTATAAAACACAAATCACTTGACGTAATTCAATTTTGACCTCACATATTAAAGAAATGAAATGATGTAAAGAAACATTCATTTCACGTATTAAAGTTTTAACACAATGTAAACATATTATCACTTCATAATGAATTTTCGACTTCAAGTTATGAAGTGCTGACATAATCAGGATGTATTTACTTCATGTAATGCAGCAATGACATGTTGTAAAGATATTTTTACATAATCTCATAAAAAATTGACATAACGTAAAGATATGTTCACATCACGTAATGATAAATTGACATAATAATTGCATAGTTGTATGCTATAGGGCAGTGTTGGCGTTCCATAGAAATGCAAGTTTACAATCGGATCAATACATTTTTTAAGTGAAATACTTATAAATAATACTTATAGAAATTAACTTGTCAAACATATACAAACATGCCATTTTTAAACATTTATTTATAGAACACTATGCGAGTCCCAACATTCTTGGAGTTGAAAAAAGTAAATGCGAAGCCATTTGGAAATGGAGATATCCATCCGTTGATGCCGACCTTATTATTGGTTTCCGAATAATATTATATTCCGAACATGCAAGAAATTCTGAATCCAGATTGTGGCGTACAGAAGACAATGTTAACGTTGGAAATGTCACAGCGTATGCAACATCATGTAAACTTCAACCTGGCCGCCTTTATCATTTCTACATTTCATCTATATTATTACTAAGCAACCCTGTTGAAACTTTGTCTAATTACTGGTGGAGTTCATTCGTTATCATAGGTAACATAGATAATTATATTATATTATTACACCTTTCACACCCATGTTTTGACAACATACTGCTCTGTAGAAATGTGTTTGTAGAGGAATCCCAAACCCCCTCGGTGTCTCTAATACTTTAATTGTTTAATGTTCAGCTTGGGTAATATCATTTATAAATCTTCTCGATTCTGCGTAAATGTACAAACCTTTATTTATGTTGAAATCTAGCAAAACTTAAACATTTTATGAAAAAATAACTGAATAAGAATGAACAATGTTAATTTAACTTAAAAATTGTAAAAATGCATTCAACAGGAAAACAAAAATGACATGCACGACTATTGCATCAACCGTATTATGGATGCATTATATGTAACATCATTGAAATTTGTTAAATGCGCAATTCCAATTAAATTCTTGGTTTGAAAATGAAATGAAAATTAAATAAATGATGAATGACTATATATGAATTATAAGTGAAATAGATAATTTCCGGTTTTGGGAAAGCGCATTTCGCATTTTGATTCAAACTTGCTTTAACCGGGCAACATAACAAGTATCATATTCAACCATCTGCCTTCCTTCACTAAAACGATCTATCCAATCATTGATTGAATTATAAGAAAGTCATTTGTCTTCATAAACTATTAACAAATTTTTATACGTTACTTCAAAGGCATTTTTAAAATATACCATAAATATTTTAGTCGTCTTTTGAATGAGTTCCACTGAGACAACCATTTTTCGTCACAAGGACCTGCATAATGACTTCAATTTCACATTGTGAGCAAAACTTGCCTCAGCATATGCTATTTATAGAACTTGAGTGTGCACCAAATTTGTTTCTAATCTAAATTGTGGTTTTGTAGATAAAGAGATAGTTCGAGAACCTTTTGATCACCCCTCGTACTAATAGATACTAACCCAAGGTTTTTCATATCGATTTTATGTGTTTAATTTCTTTGTGTTTCATTGGTAATAATTAAACTTTTGATAGATATTTGTTATCTGTGGCAAACTTACAAACTCTTTATTTTATACTTTGATGGTGCTCATTTTTCCTTACCTGGAATCAAAGAGTTTATTTCAATACGTACACTATTTAACAACTGTTCGATAATAATACTAAACTAGAGCAAAGCTCATTGCAAAGCAACAAGTAGTTCTTCCATCCGGTTTTGACTGGAAGTGCCGGAAGTAACGTCAACAAAAGAAAGCAATGAGCTTAGTAGTCTCTAGTGACTTTATAATTTCAATTTTGCATCAAAACAATCAAAATAAACTTTTTTGGCTACTTTCGGTTTGACCGGAAGTGATTTCGACGGACGAAAAATTAAGTTTTTTGCTTCCAATGACATATATTACCCAAAAACATGTCAAAAATGGTCAAAATATCCTTTTTTGACTACTTTCAGTTTGACCGGAAGTGACGTTATTTGACGAATTTTGACAATTCATGCTTCATTTCCGGCTGACATCAAAGCCGAAAGACCAGAAAAAACTCAAATTAAACAATTTTTTTTAAATTTCTTTTGATTCAAGAGAGAAAGTTAAATTTTTTGTCAACTTCCGGTATAAACCGGAAGTACTTCAAATCGATGCTTTTTGTTGACGATTGTGAATGTAAACATAAGTTCTGTTTGCCTTTATTCAGGAGGGTTTAATTTTTCAAATAATTCTTGAAATTAAACATCACTTCCTGTGTCGACCGGAAGTGACGTATGCCAAATTCAAAGACGTAATACATATCCTAAAGAGATGTTTCACCATCCCTGAAAATTTCGAGATTCAGTCTTGAGTGGTTTACAAGAAGATGCGTGGACAAAATGACGATTTTAAAAATGAAAATCGTACAAAAAATGCGACCGGAAGTGATTTTAAAAAATATGAAAGAAAGGTCTGGAGATATTACGAAAATGCATCATTCCTGAAAAAATCATTGAAATCGGTTAAGTAGTTTCCGAGAAATCTCGTGTACTATGAAAAGGGAAAAATAATAATAATAGGAAACATAAGAAAAACAGTAAGGTCTTCCGAAGGAAGTCGAAAGACCTTAATAAATTACTTCAAGCCGCACTATTGCTGCAATAATGTAGCCCTCTCCGATTTCTTTTAAATCTGATGTTTTCTCTCCCCCCCCCCCACCCCCCAAAAAAAGGGAGAGGGCTACATTATTGCAGCTAGCCACACTATAACACAATTCCTCTTTTTAAAGTGTTCATATTATTTGAAATATTTTGAGACTGTTATTATCTTCTACATTTAAAGATTGTTATGTCACTCCATATTAAGAAAAGGTCTGGAAAACAAAATTCTGTGCTAAAAATAGACCACGTGCTGCCATTAAATGATATACTTTCAGTGTTCTTTACACTCTTTTTGAAGACAACGATACCTTGTATTTTCTCAACAAATGGTTGTAGAGAGAACATTAATGCACACTTTGCGTATTTTCTTTTTTTTTGGATTTTTTAAGGCTCTGCTGAATTCTGTAGCTGCGCAGTTCTAAGGAGCATATCAAAAGCATTTTTCTGCAAAAGTATAGATTATATATGCACAACATGCATTCAGTCATGCATATTTATTGTATCTTTAATAATAAGGGTTTAAAATTTGATCAAAATATAATGTACTTTAGCCATTTGAAGAAATGTTTACATTTTGTTTTCACTGCACTAAAGGTGGCCGTACATCCCCCTTAAATGTCCATGATTTCGATGGCTGAACATAGCTGGTCAGATTTTTCAAGCACGTCCATAGGTTATTATTTTTATTTAGTTTGAAAGACCGTGTGAAATTGTAATATTTATGTCCGCTTTTCCTGGGGATACTGTAACATATTAACGTTTCACAAAAATAAACACCTAAAATATTTAATGAATAGATGCACGATACATGTACATTATAGAATAAAAGATTAGATTCTGAATTGATTTCCCTCGAGAACCTAACTGAACCAAAATTTATCTAATTCAAAATTTTAATACATAAGTGCATAAAATGAAAGTGACAAAATAAATGTTGTTTGCATGAAAAAAATAATAACGCCCAATGCAAGTCAGATTTTAGAACGCAGTTTGCAGTTCACTATTCGCAATTCAAAAGCGAATTGCATTCTAGAACGCAGTTCGCAATTCAAAATTTAAACATAGGCTGTGTTGTCTGAAATTTTGGGGTGGGGTACTAGGGGCCAGATACCACTTCTGTGAAAAATAGTGATGGTACCATCTCTAGTTTCCGAGATATGGTCCTCTAGTTTTTAAGCCATATATTAAAATGCAATACGATTAAACATCGGGCTCGGGAACATTGAGGTCCCCTACCCTGGGGTATGTTATTTTGGGGGTTGGGTACTAGGGGCCAGATACCACTTCTTTGAAAAAATTGTGATGGTACCATCTCTAGTTTCCGAGATATGGTCCTCTAGTTTTAAACCCTATATTATAATACTATACGAATACACATCGGGCTCGGGGACATCGAAGTCCCATACCCTGGGGTCTGAAATTTTGGGGGTTGGGTACTAGGGGCCACATACATGTACCACTTCTTTGAAAAAATGATGATGGTACCATGTCTAGTTTCTGAGATATGGTCCTCTAGTTTTTAGCCCTACTCTATAATACTATACGAATAAACATCGGGCTCGGGGACATCGAAGTCCCCTACCCTGGGGTCTGAAACTTTGGGGTCGGGATACGAGGGGTCATATACCACTTCTATGAAAAAATGTTGATGGTACAATCTCTAGTTTCCGAGATATGGTCTTCTAGTTTTTAGTCCTACTTTATAATACTATACGAATACACATCGGGCTTGGGGACATCGAAGTCCCCTACCACGGGGTCTGAAATTTTGTAGGGTGGGGTACTAGGGGCCAGATACCACTTCTGTGAAAAAATGGTGATGGTACCATCTCTAGTTTTTGAGATATGGTCTTTTAGTTTTTAGCCCTACTATTTAATACTATACGAATAAACATTGGGCTCGGAGACATCGAAGACCCCTACCCTGGGGTCTGAAATTTTGGGGGTGGGGTACTAGGGGCCAGATACCACTTCTGTGAAAAAATGTTGATGGTACCATCTCTAGTTTCCGAGATATGGTCCTCTAGTTTTTAGCCCTACTCTATAATACTTTAGGAATAAACATCGGGATGGGGACATCTAAGTCGGAAGATATATATCTGAAATCTAATGTTTACATGTATACAAAAGGAAGCATATATATTAGTAAGAATAAAATGTTTCAGTTGTAAATTATTTGAAATTGCTGAGAGTATAAGGATTGTTGTTGTTTTTTTCTATATCTGTAAACATATCCCCCCCCCCCTCCACCTCGTGAAACAAAGAAAAGGTTTTGGTGTGATTAATTCAAATATCCAAACTTTTGAAAACTGACTTGGAGGTAGGCGAACAATACTAACGTTCGCAGTTCTTTAATTATACTTACACAGATTCATTACATAATGCTACTGTGCACCTCATATTTTACTTTTTGATCTGACTCTTATTTCGGGTTTAGCTCAGTCCAAAGCTCAGTTTTAAAGTAACTATCCAAGATTTTCATCAAACTTCGTATGCTGATAGATATTGATGAGAGCTGTACAACTGCATCAACATTTATCTTTACATTTCCTTTGACATTGACCTCACTTTTCTTATATGAGTGTTTAGCTCAGTTTTAAAGAAACCTCTCAAGATGGTGTTATAAAACTTACATGTTGATACATACTAATGAGAGCTATGAAACTGCATCAACTTATTTGACCTTAACCTCTTCTTTGACCTTGACCACACTTTTCTCAAACTAGTGTTCATCTCATTTAAAAAAAAATCCAAGATATTTTTTTTCAAACTTCATGTACTGATACAAAATAATGGGACCTTTCAATTGCATCAACATGTCAGACCTTTACTTTTCCTTTGACCTTGACCTCACTTTTCTTAAATCAGTGTTTTGTTAGTTTTTAACATACTATTCAAGCTGGTTTAATCAAACTTCACATGTTGCTACATATACCGATGAGAGATATTCAACTGCATCAAACTTTTTGACCTTGAACCGTCCTTGACCTTTACCACACT
The DNA here is from genome assembly GCF_032062105.1 of Saccostrea cuccullata. Taxonomy (NCBI): domain Eukaryota; kingdom Metazoa; phylum Mollusca; class Bivalvia; order Ostreida; family Ostreidae; genus Saccostrea; species Saccostrea cuccullata. The sequence goes on from NW_026936513.1 coordinate 67,997, forward strand.
TTTCTTAAATTGGTGTTTAGCCAAGTTTGAAAGAAACCATCCAAGAATTTTTATCAAACTTCATATACTGATACATACTAATGAAAGCCATTCAACTGCATCAACATTTCTACCTTAACCTTTCCTTCGACTGATTGATTGTATGTTATTATTTAACGTCCCTCTCGAGAATTTTTCACTCGTGTGGAGAAGCCACAAGACGCCGGTGGAGGGCTACAAATTTTGTCCTATGCTCGGCACTTAGGGCTTTTGAGCAGTGAGGGATCTTTTTCGTGCCAGCACCTATTGCGACACGGGGTTTCGGTTTATACGGTCTCATGCGAAGGACCGGTCTCCACGTCCGATGTGGGATTCGAACACGCGACATTAGGAGCGACTCCTTACTCCACGACTCTAGAGCAGACTCTCTAGCCACTGCGCCACGCGGGCGACCCTTCCTTTGAACTTTCACCACACTTTTCTTATGTTAGTGTTAAACTCAATTCTAAAGAAAATTTCCGAGATATTTCATCAAACTTCATATACTGATGAGAATTATTCAACTGCATCAACAATTTTGACCTTGATCTTTCCTTTGACCCACTTTTCCAAAATTAGTGTCAAACATAATATGCTGATACATACTGATGTAAGCATTTCAACTACATCAACATTTCGTCTTTGACATTTCATTTGACCTCGACCTCATTTTTATCAAATTGTGTTTTAACTTAAAATTGTATTAAACCATTAATAATGTTTTTTTCAACTTTATATGCTGATACATACGGATGATAACTGTTCAACTGTATCACAAGTTTTTGACCATGACCTATCATTTTCCTTGACCCCACTTTTCTGAAATTTTATATGCTGAAACACACTGATGTAAGTAATTCAACTGCATCACTTTTCAAGATATTCTGAACAAATTTCATGCATATTTTCATCTTGCATTACTTATACCCCAGTATACCTTCGGTGGGACATTTATGTCCTATGGACATATTTCTATTTTCTTCCTGTGACATTGAACGTGCACAAAAACCATGACTCAAGATTGAGTCAAACCATCAAGTCATTAGAAATCTTTTATAAAAGAAAACACCAACAAATTTATACATAAGTAAGCTATGGACCAGTCACATTGAACTTCCACAAAATAATTTGAATCAAGGTCATGATACACCGATAAGTCATTAGCAATCTTTGTGTTAAGTGGTAGGTTCAGGGTTTTTTTGCATAGAAAATATAATTAGGAACTTTTTCTTAAAGTTGAACTTGAATATATAGTACTTAAGTCAAGTCTTGGCACAACCTCAGGTCATAAGCAATATTAGTGTAAAATGGGAACTCACTAAGTGTATACATAAGGTATGGACCGGACACGATTTATGATAAGTTCTTCCAGTGACCTTGAACTTGGTCAAAATGACCTTAGGTTAAAGTCATGGCACATCCTTAGGTCATGAGCAATTTTTGTAGGAAGTAGTACATTCTTTAGTTTCATCAAAAGATATATGTGGACCGGACCCGTTTGTACAGACAGCATACAGCTATACAGACAGACAGACGGCTAGACCGCCATATTTAAATCGAATATACACCGCAAAACCTCGTTTATTGGATAAAAAAAGATGATAAAGAAAACGTATGGCTTTTACCATTTTTTTTTTAGTTAAAAAAGTTAACAAACGTACCTGGTAGTCCTTTCATACGGTCAATCTATTTATTTATCGACTCCACAAAAAAGAGTATTTTGCATTTCTTTAAAGTCTATATACTATACAATTATTGCTGGTTTTTGAGGTCAATACAATGATTTAGCCATCTGAGGAGTACAATATTCACCGCGCCCGACGGGCGTGGTGAATATTGTACTTCGAAGATGGCTAAATCATTGTATTGACCGAAAAAACAGCAATAATTGTTTTATTATATGATTCACTGATGATTGATAAAATGATTCAGCTCATTACTTGTTTGCATTTCATTAAGTCCTAGCCAAATACAAGAGAGTAGCAGAATTAAAACGTTAATAAACCTTACCAGGACTATCAATTAGAATTTTTTTTTTAAATCAATTTTAGAAGACATAAAAGAAATATATATATTTTCAGTCTTTTCAGTCTAAAAGATAGATTTTGAAAGGAAGAAGTATTATCAGGGAAAACTGACTGCCAAAAAGTAAAAAAAAAAAACTATTGTCCAGTAAAAGGAGGGGGGCCTCCCTGCATACCCTCTTAATTACCACTCTTACCTAAAATATATATTCGTTTATGTTTTGTTCACATGAAAATACAAATCATTGTCGTTTAGATAGCTTTTTCGAACAATTTGTATCAATTTGGAATTCCCCAATCTATTTTTAGATCAATGTAGAGGAAATAAATCCTTGTATTGACCTGGAACGTCACGTGCAGGTCAATACAACGTAATATTTTTCTAACATAGTTGGATCTCACCCAATTAGAGAGATGGAAATTATTCAATCATATAATAAACAACTTTATCTATCAATTAACATCATGAAAGGGCAATATCGGTATATTATCAAACAAAAGTTTATAATGAAATTTTTAAAACTTAAAAACAAAAGAACTAAGATTTTAAATCTTGCTATATAAAGTTTTCATATTCATGGAGAAAGAAATCTAAAAAAAATTACAAAAACACTTTTATTATAAATAATATCCAAAATACTGGATATCCTCTTCCACTTTGATTATTTTTAAATTCTTCCTCTGTAATCTCCCCCCTTTTTGTTTTTGATTGCTGGATTCTTATTAATGTAGTAAACCCCTAAAACCCTAATTACTAAATTATACATATGTACATGTAGATCTAATCTGTCATATTTTAGTAGACATTTTTTGTTTAAAAAATATAATTCCAAAATGACTTGATAGTTGAAAAAAAATTTCAGAAGTGAATAACATTACGGTTATTGAATAAAATATAAAAATTAGAATAATCGGAAAAGAAACACGATTTTTTTTTCAAATTTCTTATGTTAATACAGAGACAATGCGATAGATTATTTACAAGTATTACATGTTGAAGCTAAAGATAGTTTCCAAAATCCAAGGGGTTTTTCCTAGAGGAAGAATATTTTCCTGCTAGTTAAGAACATTATATTCAAACTAGTGCTAATTGTAACGGGGACCGTTACAGATGTTCCCCAAACGCTCCCCAACTCCCTTTTATAATCATATTCCCTGTAGGCGTAATTAAATAAGACAAACTCTATGCATTTGAGACTTTAACAACGTTTACCAAGAAGTGTACCATGTTCATTCAAATTTTATTATTGCACACTTGCGCATGTGAATGCATGTGCGTAATGACCATATCATATTGTCTACACAATCTTCATATTTTAATATGCTAAATATAATCCAAAAGTATTAAAAAAACGGTAATTCAAGTGTATTTTTGATTTTACCCATTTCACGTGCACGCACGTGCATACATGAGCATGGTGACCATACATTCTTGAAGAAGTCCATTACATCTATCTATGTTCTAAATCCCACCCCGTTTGGTTGAAAACCAAGGGAGTTATACCTGTTTAAAGTTTCAGCCAATCAGATTGCAGCGCATGTACACGCACATGTATGCATGTGCATAGTGACCATACGTTCTTGTAGAAGTCCAGTATATATATCTATGTTCCAAATCCCATCCTGTTTGGTTGAAAACCAAGGGAGTTATGGCTGTTTAAAGTT
>NW_026936514.1:0-7203 GCF_032062105.1 Saccostrea cuccullata
ATAACCTACCGTTACATGAGATCTCGGTGTTTAAGGTCTCATCCGGAAACGCGTTGATTTTCACTTTTGATGCCGGGTGCTTTGTGAATGAACAGTCACTTAACCTTTGTTTACACCTTACATTTGACGCGGCGCAGCGAACGAGAATCGAACCTTCGATCACGAAGTGACTGTCTTCCTGTATGATCCGTCTACTGTGTTTCATTTCACTCTGACTGTATGTGCCTTACTTAACATTTAATGGGTTGAGGTGAGCAAGGTAATCTTTGATTACCTAGTATGTATATTTTCTTATATAAAAAAAATGCATAAAAACCAAAAAAAATATAAAAATACAAAAATACCAAAAAAATAATTATAAAGAGATAACGAACAGCGTTGAAGCTGAAATGTTGAATCAAGACAAATCAGGAGCAGAGCAGACATACTTCTAAAACATCAAAGGTGGGATCAGAATTCATGGAGGAGTAAGCATCCCCTGTTGGCTGGTCACACCCGCTGTGTGCCGCATATTTGACATGGATTATATGCGTTTGATGGAGATGTACAATAAGTTATCACAACTATCAAGGAGGACTGATTAGAAGGGTGTAAAGCTCTCATGAACTGCTACAGAAGGAGGGCTGATTGGACAGCAGAGGTATTAGGAAATTCACTCTTGAGAAGACAGGAAATGAAAATGACAGGAGGAAATATGAGCACCGATTAAAATTGATTGATTGAATGAAATATAGGGAGTTAATGAACATTACTTAAGGTCAATAGTCCATTAAACAATACAAATTTTGCAGTGACAGAGTTTTTCTACAGAGACTATATTGAAAGTACAGAGTTTTATCATCTAAGAGAGGATTAAGAACAACAGAGTTTTATTTACTGAGACAAGATGAAGAGCTAAGAAGTTTTATTTATTGAGACAGAATTAAAAGCTATGGAGTTTTATCTACAGAGGAAGGATTAAGAAGTACGGAGTTTTATCTACAGAGACAGGATTAAGAACTACGGAGTTTTATCTACAGAGACAGGATTAAGATCTTCAGAGTTTTATGTACACACACAGGATTAATAGCTACTGAGTTTTATCTACAGAGACAGGATTAAGAGCTACAGAGTTTTATCTACAGAGACAGGATTAAGAACTACAGAGTTTTATTTACAGAGACAGGATTAAGAGCTACAGAGTTTTATTTACAAACACAGGATTAATAGCTACAGAGTTTTATCTACAGAGACAGGATTAAGAAGTACGGAGTTTTATCTACAGAGACGGAATTAAGAACTACAGAAACAGGATTAAGAGCTATGGAGATTTATCTACAGAGACAGGATTAAGAGGTACAGAGTTTTATCTACAGAGACAGGATTAAGAAGTAAGGAGTTTTATCTACAGAGACAGGATTAAGAGCTACGGAGTTTTATCTACAGAGAGAGTTTTATCTACAGAAAACAGATTATAGGATAAGAGCTATGAGTTTTATTACAGAGAGGATTACAGAGTTTTATCTACAGAGAGATTAAGATCTACAGAGACAGGATTACAGAGACAGGATTAGAGAGCTATGGAGTTTTTCTACAGAGACAGGATTAATAGGTATCGAGATTTATCTAGAAAGACAGGATTAAGAGCTACGGAGTTTTATCTACAGAGACAGGATTAAGAGCTACAGAGTTTTATCTACAGAGACAGGATTAAGAGCTACAGAGTTTTATCTACAGAGACAGGATTAAGAACTACAGAGTTTTATCTACAGAGACAGGATTAAGACTACGGAGTTTTATCTACCCAGACAGGATTAAGAGATACAGAGTTTTATCTACAGAGACAGGATTAAGAACTACAGAGTTTTATCTACAGAGAGAGGATTAAGAGCTACTGAGTTTTATCTACAGAGACAGGATTAAGAGCTATGGAGTTTTATCTACAGAGACAGGATTAAGAGGTACAGAGTTTTATCTAAAGAGACAGGATTAAGAGCTACGGAGTTTTATCTACAGAGACAGGATTCAGAGACAGGATTAAGAGCTACAGAGTTTTATCTACAGAGACAGGATTAAGAGCTACTGAGTTTTATCTACAGAGACAGGATTAAGAGGTACAGAGCTTTATGTACGGCGACTGGATTAATAGCTACGGAGTTTTATTTACTGCAAGAGGAGTTTGTGCTACTGAGTTTTAGCTTTTGAGACAGGATTAAGACAGGACTAAAAGCTACAGAGTTTTATTTACAGAGACAGGATTAAGAGCTACGGAGTTTTATCTACAGAGACTAAGTGAGTTTTATCTACAGAGACAGGATTAAGAGCTATGGAGTTTTATCTACAGAGACAGGATTAAGAGCTATGGAGTTTTATCTACAGAGACAGGATTAAGAGGTACAGAGTTTTATCTACAGAGACAGGATTAAGAACTACAGAGTATTATTTACAGAGACTAGGATTAAGAACAACAACTGATTAAGAGCTACTGAGTTTTATCTACAGACACATAATAAAGAACAGCAGAGTTTGATCTAGACAGAGACAGGATTAAGAACTACAGAGTTTTATCTACAGAGACAGGATTAAGAGCTACGGAGATTTATCTACAGAGACCGGATTAAGAAGTACGGAGTTCTATTTACTGCATGAGGATTAAGAGCTACTGAGTTTTATCTACAGAGACAGGATTAAGAGCTACAGAGTTTTATCTACAGAGACAGGATTTTGAAATACAGAGTTTTATCTACAGAGACAGGATTAAGCAGAGTTTTATTACAGAGAGTCAGGATAAAGAGCTACGGAGTTTTACCTTCAGAGACAGGATTAAGAACTACATAGTTTTATCTACAGAGACAGGATTAAGAGCTACAGAGTTTTATCTACAGAGACAGAGACAGGATTAAGACTACTGAGTTTTATCTACAGAGACAGGATTAAGAGGTACGGAGTTTTATCTACAGAGACAGGATTAAGAGCTACGGAGTTTTATCTACAGAGACAGGATTAAGAGCTACAGAGTTTTATCTACAGAGACAGGATTAAGAGCTACGGAGTTTTATCTACAGAGACAGGATTAAGAGCTACAGAGTTTTATCTACAGAGACAGGATTAAGAGCTACGGAGTTTTATCTACAGAGACAGGATTAAGAGCTACGGAGTTTTATCTACAGAGACAGGATTAAGAGCTATGGAGTTTTATCTACAGAGACAGGATTAAGAGCTACAGAGTTTTATCTAAAGAGACAGGATTAAGAGCTGAGGAGTTTTATCTACAGAGACAGGATTAAGGGCTGCGGAGTTTTATCTACAGAGACAGGATTAAGAACTACAGAGTTTTATCTACAGAAACAGAATTGACAGCTACGTAGTTTTAGCTACTGAGACAGGATTAGGAGCTATGGAGATTTATCTACAGAGACAGGATTAAGAACTATGGAGTTACGGAGTTTAATTTACAGAGACAGGATTAAGAAGTACGGAGTTTTATCTACAGAGACTGGATTAAGAAGTACGGAGTTTTATCTACAGAGACAGGATTAAGAGCTACAGAGTTTTATCTACAGACACGAGATTAAGAGTTAAGAAGTTTAATTTACAGAGACAGGATTAAAAGCTACAAACTTTTATTTTAAAACATAGGATTAATAGCTACAGAGTTTAATCTACAGAGAGAAAATTAAGAAATATAGAGTTTTATCTACAGAGACAGGATTAAGATGCACAGAGTTTTATCTACAAAGACAGGATTAAGAGCTATGGAGTTTTATCTACAGAGACAGGATTAAGAGGTACAGAGTTTTATCTACAGAGACAGGATTAAGAGCTACGGAGTTTTATCTACAGAGACAGGATTAAGAACTACAGAGTTTTATCTACAGAGACAGGATTAAGAGCTACAGAGTTTTATCTAGTGAGACAGGATTAAGAGCTACGGAGTTTTATCTAAAGAGACAGGATTCAGAGCTATGGAGTTTTATCTACAGAGACAGGATTAAGAGCTATGGAGTTTTATCTACAGAGACAGGATTAAGAGTTACGGAGTTTTATCTACAGAGACAGGATTAAGAGCTACTGAGTTTTATCTACAGAGACAGGATTAGGAAATACTGAGTTTTATCTACAGAGACAGGATTAAGAGCTTCAGATATTTATCTTCAGACACAGGAGGTGAGATTTATCTACAGAGACAGGATTAAGAGTATGGAGTTTTATCTACTGAGACAGGATTTAGAGTCCGAAGATTTATCTACAGAGACATGATTTAGAGTCAGGACTTTTATCTACAGAGACAGGATTAGAGTCAAGAGTTTTATCTACAGAGACAGGATTAGAGACAGGATTAGAGTTTTATCTAGAGACAGGATTAGAGAGTTTTATCTACAGAGACAGGATTAAGAGCTACAGAGTTTTATCTACAGAGACAGGATTAAGAGCTACAGAGTTTTATCTACATAGACAGGATTAAGAGCTACAGAGTTTTATCTACAGAGATGTGATTAAGAACTATAGAGATTTATCTATATACAGGATTGAGAGCTACGGAGTTTTATCTACAGAGACAGGATTAAGAGCTACAGAGTTTTATTCTAAGAGACATAGGATTAAGAGCTATGGAGTTTTATCTACAGAGATAGGATTAAGAGGTACGGAGTTTTATCTACAGAGACAGGATTAAGAGCTGCGGAGTTTTATCTACAGAGACAGGATTAAGAGGTATGGAGTTTTATCTACAGAGACAGGATTAAGAGGTATGGAGTTTTATCTACAGAGACAGGATTAAGAGCTACGGAGTTTTATCTACAGAGACAGGATTAAGAGCTACGGAGTTTTATCTACAGAGACAGGATTAAGAGGTACAAAGGTTTATGTACGGTGACTGGATTAATAACTACGGAGTTTTATTTACTGCAAGAGGAGTTTGTGCTACTGAGTTTTAGCTTTTGAGACAGGATTAGGAGCTATGGAGATTTATCTACAGAGACAGGATTAAAAGCTACAGAGTTTTATCTACAGAGACAGGATTAAGAGCTACGGAGTTTTATCTACAGAGACAGGATTAAGAGCTACAGAGTTTTATCTACAGAGACAGGATTAAGAGCTACAGAGTTTTATCTACAGAGACAGGATTAAGAGGTACAGAGCTTTATGTACGGCGACTGGATTAATAGCTACAGAGTTTTATTTACTGCAAGAGGAGTTTTGCTACTGAGTTTTAGCTATTGAGACTTATTACAGAGACAGGATTAAGAGCTACGGAGTTTTATCTATCGAGACAGGATTAAGAAGTTTTATCTACAGAGACAGCATTAAGAGCTACTGAGATTCATCTACAGAGACAGTTTTATCTACAGAGACAGGATTAAGAGGTACAGAGTTTTATCTACAGAGACAGGATTAAGAGATACAGAGTTTTATCTACAGAGACAGGATTAAGAGGTACAGAGTTTTATCTACAGAGACAGGATTAAGAAGCTATGGAGTTTTATTTACAGAGACAGGATAAAGAAATACAGAGTTTTGTCTACAGAGACAGGATTAAGAGGTACAGAGTTTTATCTACAGAGACAGGATTAAGAGCTATGGAGTTTTATCTACAGAGACAGGATTAAGAGCTACAGAGTTTTATCTACAGAGACAGGATTAAGAGCTACGGAGTTTTATCTACAGAGAGAGTTACAGAGACAGGATTAAGAGTTACAGAGACAGGATTAAGAGTTACGGAGTTTTATCTACAGAGACAGGATTAAGAGCTACGGAGTTTTATCTACAGAGACAGGATTAAGAGCTACAGAGTTTAATCTACAGAGACAGTATTAAGAGCTAGAGTTTTATCTATGGAGACAGTATTAAGAGCTACAGAGTTTTATCTACAGAGACAGGATTAAGAGCTACAGAGTTTTATCTACGGAGACAGGATTAAAAACTACAGAGTTTTATGTACACACACAGGATTAAGAGCTACAGAGTTTTATCTACACACACAGGCTAGAGATTAAGAGACAGGATTAAGACTAGAGTTTTATCTACAGAGACAGGATTAAGAGCTACAGAGTTTTATCTACAGAGACAGGATTAAGAGCTACAGAGTTTTATCTACAGAGACAGGATTAAAGAGATACAGGAGAGTTTTATCTACAGAGACAGGATTAAGAGCTACAGAGTTTTATCTACAGAGACAGGATTAAGAGCTATGGAGTTTTATCTACAGAGACAGGATTAAGAGCTATGGAGTTTTATCTACAGAGACAGGATTAAGAGCTATGGAGTTTTATCTACAGAGAAAGGATTAAGAGGTACAGAGCTTTATGTACGGCGACTGGATTAAAAGCTACGGAGTTTTATTTACAGAGACAGGATAAAGAAATACCGAGTTTTATCTACAGAGACAGGATTAAGAGCTATGGAGTTTTATCTACAGAGACAGGATTAAGAGCTATGGAGTTTTATCAACAGACGCAGGAATAAGAGTAACGAAGTTTTATCTACAGAGACAGGATTCAGAACTACAGAGATTTATATACAGAGACAGGATTAAGAACTACAGAGTTTTATCTACAGAGACAGGATTAAGAGCTACGGAGTTTTATCTACAGAGACAGGATTAAGAGTTACGGAGTTTTATCTACAGAGACAGGATTAAGAGGTACAGAGCTTTATGTATGGCGACTGGATTAATAGCTACAGAGTTTTATTTACTGCAAGAGGAGTTTGTGCTACTGAGTTTTAGCTTTTGAGACAGGATTAGGAGCTATGGAGATTTATCTACAGAGACAGGATTAAAAGCTATAGAGTTTTATTTACAGAGACAGGATTAAGAGCTACAGAGTTTTATCTACAGAGACAGGATTAAGTGCTACAGAGTTTTATCTACAAAGACAGGATTTAGAGCTACCGAATTTTATCTACAGAGACAGGATTTACAGCTATAGAGTTTTATCTGCAGAGACAGGATTAAGAGCTACAGACTTTTATCTACAGAGACAAGATTAAGAGATACAGAGATTTATCTACAGAGACAGGATTAAGAGCTACAGAGTTTTATCTACAGAGACAGGATTAAGAGCTACAGAGTTTTATCTACAGAGACAGGATTAAGCACTACAGAGATTTATCTACAGATACAGGATTTAGAAGTAAGAAGTTTTATCTACAGAGACAGGATTAAGAAATACGGAGTTTTATCTACAGAGACAGGATTAAGAGCTAAGGAGTTTTATCTACAGA
>NW_026936515.1:0-7172 GCF_032062105.1 Saccostrea cuccullata
TTATTTTCATCAAGAATTTGATCTAATTCTCTCTCGCGTAGTAAATGTCGTTGTCGTTGTTGTTGTTGTCGTTGTTGTTGTTCTTGTAGAGCTCTTCTCTGTAATATTTTGGCATTTTTTTCCCGGAGCTTTAACTCTTGCTCTCTTTTCTCATAAAGAATTCGATCTAATTCTCTCTCTCTCTTTTTCCATTTTAATAATCGCTGAGCATGTAACTGTTTTTCTCTAGTAGAATCCATATCCCCCGGAGGGAGCTGGCTCTGACTGTAGAATGAGCTGAAAGTCGGAGAAAAGCCGTATTTATACAGTGGATGACGTCACAATGCATAGGTAAGCATATTTTTTGCACACGGCCCTAAACAAACTTGAATCGCTGCCAAGTATTACCTGTGTAGTCAACATATTTTTTGCACACATCTGCACTCTCTTGAACCACATATCCCCCACAGGTGCTGCACTCCGTTGAACGACCTTATCCCCCCCAGGCCCAAACCTGCACTCCGTTGAACCCCCTATCCCCCAGACCCCCCAATTTGCACTCCCTTGACCCGCCTATCCCCCAGCCCCAAAAGTGCACTCCGTTGAACCGCCTATCCCCCCAGGCCCAAAAGTGCACTCAGTTGACCCGCCTATCCCCCCAACCCCAAAAGTGCACTCAGTTGACCCGCCCATCTAGGCGCCTTATACTACTAAGGTGTATTGCTTCATACGGATAAGTTGACGATAGAAAATTTAAAGTTATCACGTTTATCATAGAGCTCGGTTGTTAGATTACAATGAATGTATTTTTCAAGTAAATTATTAGCTCACCTGAGCCGAAGGCTCAAGTGAGCTTTTCTGATCAAAATTTGTCCGTTGTCTGTCGTGGTTGTTGTCGTTGTCGTTGGCGTTGTCGTTGTTGTCGTAAACTTTTCACATTTTCATCTTCTTCTCAAGAACCACTGGGCCAATTTCAACCAAACTTGGCACAAAGTATCCTTGGGTGAGGGGGATTCAAGTTTGTTCAAATGAAGGGCCACGCCCTTTTCCAAGGGGAGATAATCATGAATTTGTTAAAAATTAATGGCATTTTTAAAAAATCTTCTTCTCAAGAACCGCTGGGCCAGAAAAGATGAAACTCATGTGAAAGCATCCTCAAGTAGTGCAGATTCAAGTTTCTTCAAATCATGACCCCCGGGGCAAGGGTGGGGCCAAAATGGCCGAGCCAAGTTTTACATAGGAATATATAGGAAATATCTCTAAAAATCCTTCTCAAGAACCACTGGGCAAGGAAAGATGAAACTCATGCGGAATCATCCTCAGGTAGTGTAGATTCAAGTTTGTTCAAATCATGCCCCCCGGGGCAAGGGTGGGGCCAAAATGGCCGACCCAAGTTTTACATAGGAATATAAAGGAAAAATCTTTAAAAATCTTCTTCTCAAGAACCACTGGGCCAGGAAAGATGAAACTCATGTGGAATCATCCTCAGGTAGTGCAGATTCAAGTTTGTTCAAATCATGACCCCCGGGGCAAGGATGGGGCCAAATTGGCCGAGCCAAGTTTTACATAGGAATATATAGGAAAAATCTTTAAAAATCTTCTTCTCCAGAACCACTGGGCCAGGAAAGATGAAATTCATGTGGAATCATCCTCAGGTACTGTAGATTCAAGTTTGTTCAAATCATGACCCCGGGGGCAAGGGTGGGGCCAAAATGGCCGACCCTAGTTTTACATAGGAATATATAGGAAAAATTTTTAAAAATCTAGTTCTCAAGAAACGCTAGGACAGGAAAGATGAAACTCAAGTTGAATCATCCTCAGGTACTGTAGATTCAAGTTTCTTCAAATCATGACCCCGGGGGCAAGGGTGGGGCCAAAATGGCCAAGCCAAGTTTTACATAGGAATATATAGGAAAAATCTTTAAAAATCTTCTTCTCAAGAACCACTGGGCCAGGAAAGATGAAACTCATGTGAAATCATCCTCAGGTAGTGCAGATTCAAGTTTGTTCAAATAATGACCCCCGGGGCAAGGGTGGGGCCAAAATGGCCGAGCTAAGTTTTACATAGGAATATATAGGAAATATCTCTAAAAATCCTTCTCAAGAACCACTGGGCAAGGAAAGATGAAAATCATGTGGAATCATCCTCAGGTAGTGTAGATTCAAGTTTGTTCAAATCATGACCCCAGGGGCTAGGGTGGGGCCAAAATGGTCGTCCCAAGTTTTACATAGGAATATATAGGGAAACCTTTTAAAATCTTCTTTTCAAGTACTTCAAAGCTATGATTAGTGATATTTATATGGAATCATCCTCAGGTGGTGTAGATTCTAGTTTATTCAAATGATGAATGCCTGGAAGGGGGGGGGGGTTAAATTCAAGCCCGATGTGCTCAGGTGAGCGCTGTGGCCCCTGGGCCTCTTGTTTAAATATGAAACAGATGGATCAGACGTTGTGATTTATTGTATCTCAAGCACACCAGCATATATCGTAAAGACATATAAATGAAAATTATCATTGTTAATTGACAATACGTCATCGGAATATTTAAATGTCGAGTTGAAGGCCACAGCAAGTGCTTATTCTTTTCACAAATAAAATTTTGCACAGATGAATACAAAAATAGGTCTGCTAATAATGGAGCGGGATTGATACCCATATGAATTTCAGTAGATTGTTGGAAGACCTGGACTCCAAAAACCACATAGATATTGTCAATCAGAAACTTAAGCATCTTTTTGATGTTTACTTCAGAGTACTTGTATGTACAATCAAATGCTTTTTAACAAAATAATTTTGCAAATGACAATTGACAAAGTAAGTAAATTTACGAGTTCCACTTTTACTAAAAAAGCAGATGTCAATGATATCAAAAAGCTTAGACTTAAATTCACCGTTGGGAATGGCTGTGTATAAAGCTGGAAAGTCATAAGTTTTTAAGCAGTTTGAATTCGGTAAAATCTTGTGATTTTGAATTGTCCAAAGGTCCTTTGAATTTGTAAGTATCTACATCTGATTCACACCACTTCTTGAATATATTATTGCACAGTACTCTTGAAGTTTCTCCTTCACTACTATCAGTATATTAGTGAGGAGTAAAGAGAGAGGCTAGGTTGAACATTTTCTTGAACCCGCTATGTTGAACAGACCCTGTAGCACAACATCGTCTCAAGCCACGGTCCGAAGTCTGCATGGGAGAGGATCGCACATTTTGGCCGCGGTTTGCGACGATGGTAGCACAATATCTGAACCATAATCTGCTGATGAAGGATATGGAGATAACGAACAGTATTCAATCTCAAAGTCCATAAAACAATACAAAATAGGAGCAGAGCAAGCAGGGACCACTGTCTCTTTTCCTACACTCAACACTAACTCCCCCCTCTCTCTCAACACTAATTCCCCTCTCTCTCAACACTAACTCCCCTCTCTCTCAACACTAATTCCCCTCTCTCTCTCAACACTAACTCCCCTCTATCTCTCAACACTAACTCCCCTCTCTCTCCCCACTCATGTTCTCCCCCTCTTTCAATCCCCACTCTTACTCCTCTCTCTCCCCACTCTATGTCTCTCTCCCTCTCACTCCTGCCTCTCCCCCACTCTCTCTCTACCCCACTCTTTACTCTACCCACTCTCTCTCGTCGAAAAATTGCATTTGTCTATTTTTTTCCCTCGGTAACCCTGCAAGCTTGAAGAGTGCATCGTATACACAACGTTTACGCAACAAACAATCAATGTACTTTTAAAGCTGTTTGATAAGTATTTTATACTAATAAATCGATAAACTTCATGAAAATATACATATAAGAAAATAAAATCTTATCATCATTAGTATATGTGATTCTATAGATGCGTTTTATTGTGTTCCTGGATAACCAGAATTTGGTATACATGTAATGTTATTTTTTGCATGACTGAATTCCGCTGTCCATTAAGGGACTCCGATCCTCAGCCAGGAAGGACAACTCTTTAATTTATAATTTAATTCTTTTAAATTTTTTCACGCAAAAATTTTCATTATATACCTCTCCATGTGCTTCAAGGTTCTTTGAAGTTCTCAGAAAGGTCTAATAAAAAGAATTACATATATCAGGAAATTGATGTTTATTTTAATCTAACCATAGATGCCAATGTTCATTAACATGACATAGAATTAGAAGTGTTTTATGGTGCTTTGCAATGACAGGAGAATCTTTATATGCTTTGCATTGTAAAATGATGGAAGTAAATAAAAGAAATTTAAGTACATTATATTATAAAATTGTGGAATTTCTTCAAAAGCCTGGATACCTATGATTTTTATTTTTAAAATGTGTTAATTGATCAAAATTGAATTCGAAAATGCATAGCAGGTATTTGAGATTTACTAACATTCTCTATATAATATGATTAATTTGAAAGATGAAGTTTGAAGCATTATTGTGGGTAAAAACGTGTTACTTTGAAAATTCAGAGACATTTTTGTATGCATTTTTAATTAGTCAATGCTTGATTTTCAGAACCTGAGGATCGGAGTACCTTAATTTTCCATTCAATATTGCCCTGGCTTTAAAACACGGACACCTATACGGTTTTTGGAATGATTAATTAAAGGACAAATAAATTGATTACAACTCAAGTAATTTGAAAACTGGGTCGTCATTGTTTATTGGTTTTCTGGAGAATGTTTTATTCAAGTGTCAAGGAATATTAAAAATTAATGATAAAAAGTATATATGGAGAGATATTAATAATTATTCTTTTTAATTGTGCCTAGGGGGAGGGTTGGACCTACATGTATCAAGGATACCAAAATGTACCATTTAACATAAAGGGATTGTTTGTTCTTGTTTTATTTATTTTGTAAGAGGACTATAGTTTAATATTCCATGCTTGCTAAGCCCTGGTATTTTTCGGAACAAATTTTTCTGGCTTTGTGCTTTTTAAAAATTAAAAACAATGTCCTTGACTTATATTCTGCAATCTTCACCAAGTCTTCACGCACTTAAAAAATTTTTTAAAAAATTTCAAAAACAATCAATAGATGAAAAAAAGAAATAATACTAAATAAGTAAAAAAAAAATATATAGTAAATGAGTGTAAGTGGGGAGAAAGAGGGGGGTATAAATTTGCCTTAACTAATTTGACATATCTCTTACTTCAAAAAATTTGTTCATTTAACATCCCTTCTGAGGGGTTTTTTAAGAAGTTTATGAATGAAAACACACTTTTGAAGCAAATTCCAAGATACCAAAGTGTTGCAATGTTCATCCATTCTAATGGGATTTTTAACACAGGATCTACAATTAATACGTCTGTAACGTGTTTGTTTTTCCAGTACATTTTTCAGACTAATATCCAGTTCTGTCACTTGTTTAGTTCTACACAGGTATCTGTACTGGAATTCCAAGTTAGAAACGGAACACCACCACTGACATTTGATAGAGTTGGGTATTGCGAGTGAAAACCATATAGCGATATATTGCAATATTTTACTTTGAATATTGCAATATATTGCAATATATTGTAGATTTATTTTCATTAATTAATTTGAGCAGAATGTTTGAAATGCTGTCAAGTTCAAAGACTACTTGAATTTATCTTTAAGTTTTAAAGGGGTGGAGGAATAAGACATTAATTGCACACCTAATAACACTTTACTTTTAATTATATACCAGGTAAAATAATAAAACAAAATGAACTCTCTTGGAGAATTTTCAAATTGAAATAAAAAAAGTTTTACAGATTACATATATTAATCTTTCATTTTTATTTATTTACTTGTTTTTTTTTTTTTTTTTTTTTTGTTTTTGTTTTTGTTTTTTTTTTTTTTTTTGGGGGGGGGGGTCCAAATGAAGTAGCATAAATGTTATTAGATATTAAAACAATACATACTATATGAAAATTTTATTGTGGTTACAGAATAAAATTAAAACCAGAAAGTAATTGTGACATGTTTTCGTGCGTTTTGGTGTTTTAGTCTAACCCGACCTAATTTCACATTATGACATACGATCAGGAAATGGCCTATAACTACTGTTTTAATATACATGCTCCTGGTATAGCATGAGGTGTTTTAAATGGAATGAAAGTTATTAAAAAATAATTAAAGCAACACTGCTACAAGTGAAACATGGATGACCATTTATTTGTAATGTGTACCAATGTGTACATGTATATTGAACTTGACATTTCATCGCGATGTCGATCGTGTAGATTCCATGTGAGATTTTGAGAACCACAGTACACAGTCATGGTTATACCCTGTAGAAATGTTTTACATATTTTCTTTCTTATAAATTTTTATTTTAAAGTCTTATTCATTATTAATATTAATTTAAAGTCAGATATTCAAAACTGCAACAGTGAATTATAAGATTCTTCTCTCTCTCTCTCTCTCTCTCGAACGAACGAACGAACGAACGAAGCCGACGAACTATCCTTTCAATGAGAAAGAAAAAGCCTTAAGAAGTTTCAAGTATTTTTTCAGCAGTTTCTACAATAAAGGATGTTTTTATATATTTTTATAAATATCGTGAAATACCGGTATCTGATTTTCATATCGCAATATATTGTCGTGGTGAATAATACCGCAATATATCGATATACCGGTAATATTGCACATCCCTAACATTTGAAACGATTCCATTTCCGGTCTTTTCAAAGCGATGCTTCAATGAATGTCCCAAAACGGCCTGTCATTGAAGGATTCGTTAATTGTCTGAGGTTATAAATATTTCATGTGGACTTTGAAGTGTAATACTGATGAATTGAGAATATATTTTTTACAAGTTTAATGACAAGATTGAATTTCAAAACAATGCAAATGATTCGATGAATGTATGGATCAATAAGCAAGTCCAACGATCCTCAGTTTATGACTCAATTGTGAACCCTCTCTCACAAGAACAAATAAAATCTACACATCATTGTGCTTTTAAATAATTGATTCAACCTGGATTTAACATCCTTTTCCAAATTACAACATGTTCTTTCCTGTTTTTGCTACATCATTTTATCGTCTTCCCTCTGGGTATACCCCTGTGACAAAAATATAAACACAAGCTCGGATAAATTATTTTGCTATCCCCTCCATTGCTTGAAAATGGGAGCTTTGAAAGAAGATGCTAGTAGCTGAGTTACCGTTCCTCGCTTGCTAATCCAAGTTAGCTTCAATCTGAGCATAGTATCACAGGAGTTCGCATACCTATCAATT
>NW_026936516.1:0-71054 GCF_032062105.1 Saccostrea cuccullata
AGTATTTTTCTAATTTTCACTTGATCATGTTTATAGTATTTACAGCCATACCTCTAATAAATAGAACTGAAACGAAATAAAATTTACGTGTTTAAATAAAGTTATGATGTATTAATTAAAATGAAATCAGGTTATGTAATATCTCGCTCCATTTAAAAGATATCAGTTTCTAAATACATAAGGACTTGATTGAAAAAGGCAAAAAACCATGACGTTGGAGGACGTCACGGAGCAGCAAGTAGCAATAAAATGAGACTTTACATTCAGGAAACTTCTTCTACAAGCTTAAAAAATTCTTTAATCCAGGATCTGTATGGAAAATAATCTGTGTATTTGTATAAAATTAAAAATACAATTTTTGAGTGGTAGCGAGTTTGAATCGGACGATGGATTGTCTGTAAAGAAACAAGTTAAAGTTAAAAATATTGTTAAAAGAGTTACATGTAGGAACGTCACTGAACGTGATGTGCGCTTCAATGTTGCAGAATTAATAGAGTTGCATAGTGATTTAAAGAATTTGAAAAAAAAATCTTATTCAAGCTATATTTGTACAATTGTTAGCAAACTAGGTGTTAAGTGTTGTGGATATGTGTTTTGAATGGAGAAGACACTTCAAGACTGTGTTTGAAATTAAAAAAAATAAGTATGCTTTTGACAAACTCTCTGTGTTGTTGTTGACGTTACAATATTGGTTAACCGTGCTCCGTGGTAACAAAACATGCTGCTTTAAATGTTGGCTAGCATGAGTTCTATTTAATCAAATGGAATGAAACTTCATACTTCAACAAAATAAATGTTTATGTTTACAAAAATGTATCGATCTATAATCTTGTAATAATCATATGACGATGAGAAGCATTGTCTACGTATTTTTTTAATGACCCTCGTACATGTACCACTATAGCAGCTCATGGGTGACGGAAATCATTGAAATGCACTCCGAATAGATAACTTAAATTCAACATTTTTATTTAAAATGCCACTTTTATAACTCTAACATTTAATTATTACAAATAGTTTGATTGCGTAGCACTGTTTGTACACTCAGAGCCGCCCAGTACATTTGTATTAAACATCTGCTTGTTGTTTCCAAGCTATGGTTTTTTGTAATACGTACGGGATATTCTTTGCGTGATTTTTGTAATAGAGAAGTCCTAATGAACTAAAAATTTTTCATCAGGACTGTTTTAATTTTTATATAAGTCAATATTTTTTATAAACATTTATTTGAACAAGGAATGCGAAAAGAAAATGGTAAAGCTTTCCTTCTGATGACATTTACTTTGGAAAAATGATTTATAAAAGATATGCACAGCTTTTCTCCATATTAAGTTCGGAAGAAAACGTTTAATTTACAGTAGAAATCATTTAATGGAAATTAAAAAAAACAGATATAGCAAATTCACAGATATAGCGATGTTATGTTGGATCCTAAAGTATATGAATTTAATGAATTCCTTATATGGATATAACGAATTTCGTATATAGCAAAGTAATCTTAAAGGTCCCTGTGACTTCATTATGACCGAATTTTTCGGTATCTAATAGTATCATTTAAATAAGTTAAATGGACTTAATAATTCTTAAGGCAAAAAAAAATACTCCAAAAAATTTTGGACGCATAATTCTATCCTTCTTCTTCTGATATGTTTGTTGCCAAATTGTATTGCCATTCTTTTGTGTGACAGAATCGTGAGGAAAGCCTGAAAATGTATTAACTTTTTCTGGGAAAATGAAAAATACCGGTATAGATTCAGGATTAATTTTTGATTATAAGTTTAAATTAAAGACAGATGATACAAACGAACTTATGTATAAAAAAAATTAAAAATACCAACTTCTGACATGTTTAAATGAGTAAAATGAATAAAATTTACCGCATTGTTTTAAATTTCTTATTTGAAATTTCACAAGCATGGGATTTGAAGTGAAAAATATTGTAAAGATTAATAAGGATGGTTTCAGAGGGGCAGTATTTTGAACATCACAGAAAGTTTACAATTTTTTTTGTTTTCTACAAATTTGTTATTTGCATCAGTTGCAATGAAATAAGACCGATCCATCTTTTGTTTGTACAATGTACCTTCGAATTCTGTACCTAAGCAGTAATATTTTGGCTACTTAAAGTACCTGTTTTATTCGAGGAAATGTTATCTTGAACAACAAACAAACAAAAATTCTTTAAAATTCTTGGAGGTAAATTAATTTCGATATTGAACTGTAAAAGAGTGATAAATTAAATCAAAACTCACTATTGCATTCATTTTGTCTCGAAATAATTCACGGCCAGTGAAATGTAAGTTATGATTGCAATGCACTTATCGACTTGACGTCAAGATTTAGAAAAAAAAATATTTATTTCATGTGCAGCGAAAGGCGATAAAGAATTTTTTTCATAGTTTAGAAAGCATGTTATTATAAAACATTTTATTTTCAATATTTTAGATAGATAATTACAACTTCAACGCCTTTATTACATGCTTACGGAAATGTTTAACAACAGAGGTGTCCCGTATAAGTGATTTTAATAGACCTCGATCATTAGGGGGAATATACAATAAAGCAAAATTTTTAAACTTAAAAAGTGCTCCTGCTTTTGTTAAATCGATAGCTTTGCATATTCAAATACTTACAATTACTTCTTCTTCTTCTGCTGTGAGTGCATCCCTCGATATTCGAGTATACTCGCACTATGGGTTAAAAGGCGCAATCGTGACACACAGGGCGCTGTATTTACAATTAAAAACAAGGTATTTACATGAACTGTACTGTTGCCAGGCTCTGCTTGAAGGCTTCAAGCGAGTTTACCTGGGACACTGCAGCTGGAAGCGTGTTCCAAAGCCTGATGCTGCTCGGGAAGAAGGAGTACTGATAGGTTTGTAGTCTGGCGTGTGGGATGAGGAACTTTGCTGTATGGCCTCGGGTACAACTGCCAGTGGGTATCAGGTACTCTGATGGTGGGATGTCAACAAGACAGTGATGGATCCTGTAGAGCATGATGACCTTTGCTCTTGTTCTACGGAGTTTCAGAGTGTCCCATGAAAGTGCGTTCAGCATAGTTGATACGCTACTTGTGCGATGGTATATCCCAGTCACAAATCTAGCAGCACGTCGTTGTACCATCTCAACCGCATTGATGTTACGAGCAGTGTGAGGGTCCCAGACTGTAGATGCGTACTCTAGGGTAGGGCGGACATAGGTCTTGTAAGCCTGCTCCTTAGTTTCCTTGTTACACATATTGATGTTACGTCTGAGAAAGGCTAAGGTCTGATTCGCCTTTTTGGTGACACTGTCAACATGGGTGTTCCAAGACAGTTTCTTATTGATGGTCACTCCTAGGTACTTAGCGTTGTCAACATGCTGCAGGGTGTGGCCTTGGATGGTGTAGCCATAATGGACTGGGTTGCGCCTATTTGAGATGGTAATGACCTCACACTTCTCTGGATGGAATTGCATGAGCCATCTCCTCTCCCACTCTTGGAGTTCCTGTAAGTCCTCCTGTAGGGCTTTACAGTCGTCGATGGACTTAATCCTCCGGTAGACGAGGCAGTCGTCTGCGAACAGGCGGGATTGGGACTGGATACAGGCTGGCATGTCGTTGATGTACACCAGGAAGAGTAAGGGGCCAAGGACTGTTCCCTGGGGTACTCCTGATGTGACGGGACACTTACTGGAGGAGGAGCCGTCTAGTACCACTTCCTGTGTGCAATCCGACAGGAAGTCCTGGATCCAATTCAACAAATTACCTCGTACTCCAGCGTGGTGTAGTTTATGGAGGAGGCGCCTGTGTGGGACTTTATCAAACGCTTTGGAAAAGTCCAGGAGGATGGCATCGGTTTGCTCTCCCATGTTGAGGTCAGAAGCAAGGTCATTTATGGTTAGGATGAGTTGTGTTTCGGTGGAACGTCGTTTTCGAAAACCATGCTGTGAATCTGATAATACATTATGGTCATCCAGGTGTGTAATGATAGAGCTATGTATAATATGTTCGGCAATCTTACAGCAAATTGAAGTGAGGGAGATTGGACGGTAGTTTGAAGGCTGGCTGCGGTCTCCTTTCTTAAAGACTGGAGCTATCTTGGCGCTTTTCCAGTCATCTGGGATCCGTCCCTGGTCGACTGATGCCTGGAAAAGTAGAGTCATGGCTGGTGCAAGTTCAGTGGCAGCCTCGCGGAGGAGTTTCCCTGGGATGTTGTCAGGGCCGGTAGCCTTACTAGGATTGATATCCTTCAACAGCTTCTCAACACCATTGACTGATACGGTGATCTTTGGCACATCAGGGATGGTGCTTGGCCCAAGTGGGGGCAGGTCTCCTGGAGCTTCCTGAGAGAAGACGGATGCAAACTGTCTATTTAGGACATCAGCCTTTGTGGAACTGTCATTGTAAGTGAGACCGTCCTTCTTAAGGGGGGAGACTCCACACCTGTCTGTACGGCGACTCTTGATGAATGACCAGAATTTTTTCTTTCCACCAGTGTCGTCAGTGAGCATATCACTTATATGGTTATTATAAACTTGTCTGCATAAACGTTGTTGGTCATGTTTTAGGCTTGTGTAGTGGTCTCGATCAGACTGGCAACCGGATATGCGTGCCTTCTTAAACCATTTCCGCTTGGCACGAGACAGCCTGCGTACATCCCTGTTTGCCCATGGCTGTGTTATCCGCTGGGAGGACATGCGAGATGGTACAAGCTTAGTCATGGTATCTGAGCACCATGTGCTGAAACTGGACCACATTTGGTTAATGTCAGATGAAGTTGAAAAGTCATGACAAAATTCCCCTGCATAGGTGGTAGCACTGTTTTTGATGCCTACTATGTCTGCTTTTTTCCATAAGAATATACGCCGTCTGGGGGGTTTAATGCGACTTATAGAGATGTTCAAAGACACAAAAATAGCTTCATGATCACTGATTCCTGGAAGGGGTTCACATCTATCGATAAAAGACGGTCTATTTGAGAAGAAAAGATCAAGTGTATTCTCTTTCCGTGTTGGGAAGTCTACGATCTGGTTAAGACCAAGTTCATTTTCTAGGTTGAGTATGTGTTCATTTATAGATTTAATACGCTGATGGCCAGTAATAGAGTTTGTAGACCAAGAAATGTCTGGAGTGTTTAAATCCCCACCTAAGATGATGATACTCTTTGGGTAGCGAAGACAAATCTCCTTCACAGCATTAAATAGGTCTAAGGCATATTCCATGGTGCTGCCTGGGGGTCTGTAGGCTGACATGACTATAACTGGGTCTCCTGAAGGGTTATGTATGCGTCGACACAATACCTCACACTCAGATTTAATCTCAACTGAATCACTAGTGAGATTATCTTTATGCGCAATAAGGACTCCACCATACCCATCACTACGGTCTCTGCGGTAAATTAAATATGATGAATCTGGAGGCAGCAGCTCACTGTTGTGGATTGGTGACCTTCACCAGGTCTCATTTGCAAGAACTTACAATTCATTACTTACAATACTAACAATTCCTGCACTCATGTATTTTCTCTTTTTATTTTTCCGTGGTTAATCCTGACTTATTAATTTTTGTACCGATTCAAGTATACACAATGCAAACTACATTAAGTTACCTGGTGTTTATTTCTGGACATATATTAGGCCTTTCAGCTGCCGCTGGGGTTCGCTATTGTGAACGATAACTCTTTGCTGAAACTTGTTTAGAGCAGTTTCGAGGTATATAACTGTTTAAATGCAAGTCAGTATTTAACATTTCCCAAGTGTTTCTTTGCTAAAAATGGAATCCAGTGGTTTTAAAATTCAGTAATAATGTTAAACCATAGTTAAGTATAGTTAAATATAGTTGCGGACACCGTTTAATTTGAGATAAATAAAAATTTTAATTGAAATAATAAGTAAAATCTACCCTCCTTCTTAGTTCTAACCTGATTAAATGTTTATACTCGGTCGTTCTTCCTCATACTAGGTAACACAAATAAGAAAATTAATTGTTGCATTCACTTGTTACATATATATATATATATATATATATATATATATATATATATATATATATATATATATATATATATATATATATATATATATATATATATATATATATATATATATATATATATATATATATATGTATATACATAGGTAGCGCAAAAGTGCGCACAAAAAAACATAACATTATATTTTTTCTTCATAACAGTGAAGACATTCTCCGTCTTATGGTCAACGCTTTTGTGACAAAACAATGTAAGGAACCTGTTTGTTTGCATAACGATACAACGATACATGTACTACTGCCGTAGTAGGATATATGTTATTCCTAGAAACAATGGCTCAGAAATCGGCACTTAGTTGGTCACACTTGAGTTACTTGTCCTTAAAACACAACCTCGTACAATTCAAATATAAATAATCAAAATATTTAATGTTTTCATTAAATGTATGCGTAAGTTATTTTCTTTTTAAATAATTTCATGTACCTATTAATTTATCGATGGAATGTTATTTACTAGATGTGCAACTTGGAAAATTAGTTGAAAGGCCTACATGTATGAAAACAGATCCAGCGATGATTATCTTTGTTTTTTATATGATTCAATAATTTTCATCTCTCTGATTGGCTGATATCCAACTATGTTAGAAAAATACTACGTTGTATTGACCTGCACGTGACGTTCCAGGTCAATACAAGGATCTATTTCTTCTACATTGATCTAAAGATAGATTGAGCAATTCCAAATTGATACAAATTGTTTTGGAAAGCTATTAAAACGACTGTGATTATTTCTATGTGAAAAAAAAACATAAGCGAATATATATTTTAGGGTGAAGATGGTAAGAGGGGATGCAGGGAAACACTTTTATTGAACATGTTTGTTGTTTGTTGTTTTTTTTTTTAATTTAGGCAGTCAGTTTTCCCTGATAATAAATACTCCTTCCTTTCAAAATCTATCTCATAGAAAGACTGACATTATATTATTTTTTTCATGGCAACTAAAATTGATTAAAAAAACATTTCGAATTGATACAACTGGTAAGCTTCATTTACATTTTAAGTCTGTCTCTCTCTTGTATTTGGCTAGGACTTTATTAATTGCAAGTTAACAAGTAATGAGCTGCAACATTTTATCAGCGAATCATATAATAAAAGAATTATTGCTGTTTTTCGGTCAATACAATGGTTTGGCCATCTTCGAAGAACAATATTCACCTCGCCCTTCGGGCTCGGTAAATATTGTACCCTTTACATGGCTAAATCATTGTATTGACCTCAAAAAGCAGCAATAATTGTATATTATCGGTAAAAGTAAGAAATAATTTATTCTTTTGGAATATTATTGATATTGTATTTTATTGAAAATTAACTGAGATCTGTGTTTCGATCGTTAACTTCGCTTCTTTATGCAGCAAAATCACCTACATACGGGTTTATGTCTTAGTTGATTTGAAACCGAAGAATATAAGTTCCATGTATATGTACAAACAAGGTACAAACTATCTCTGAAACATGGTGACGTATTGACAAACTAGTTGAGGAAGCAAACTTATTAGCAGTCTCGGAGCTCGTTAAAATTTATAATTTCGTGAGTTTTATGGTCGATACAATGAACGTGTCAGCAAACACGTCCTTTCATTTACCAAATACTGACTTACTTTTTCATACTGATTCTGAAGCCATTATTTCCATACTGGATTGTCGACGGATTTTTCGGGATAGGGGCGATGACAAAGTACAGACATATGTGACCGGTCGGCAGAGGATGTTCACTACTCAATGGCACCAGATACCTTATTCCACCTCAGATATTTTGAAAGTTTGTATTTGTTTTGTTAAATGGACCTTAGTGCTTGGATTTTCTTTGTTTTATCAATATATTACATTTAATCATTTTTTTTTTGAATGGCAATCACTCTTTCTGCAAGAACCGCAATGTTTTTTTTTTTCATTTAGACACATTGAGATGTGAATGGTTATGATTAACAAGCAATTTGAATTATGCACACGTTTAACTCTTGACTTGGATGTTGAATCACTCTGTATTATAGTGACAAAGGATGATTGTGATTGGCTGTGAGATTATTCGAACATTGTTAATCGGGTTCTGGTCCCTTTAATTTGCATTAAAATGTAATCCACAAAAAAGTTTAAACTAAATATCTGAAAATAATAAATCCATAATATTGGCAATTAGTTCCTTGTTTGTGCGGAAGAATTGAAAAGAATACCCGAGGATGTGTGAAGAAAACCTGGAAAGTGAATATAAATAGATTTCCCCTAGCAAAAAAATACTATAGTTAACTATAGTGATAACTTTGACACTTTGAAAACTTTGATTTACTATAGTGATAACTTTGACACTTTGAAAAACTTTGACGAAAACTTTGACGAAAACTTTGACACTTTGAAAAACTTTGACGAAAACTTTGACACTTTGAAAAACTTTGGTGAAAAATTTAACGCTTTAGAAACTTTATTGAAAACTCTGACACTTTGAAAAACTATATCAAAAACTTGAATAATCTAACGCTTCAAAAAACATTATCAAAGACTTTGAAACTATGAAAAAGTTTATCGAAAACTTTTATACTTCTGAA
Source organism: Saccostrea cuccullata (assembly GCF_032062105.1). Lineage (NCBI taxonomy): Eukaryota > Metazoa > Mollusca > Bivalvia > Ostreida > Ostreidae > Saccostrea > Saccostrea cuccullata. Next base: position 8,569 of record NW_026936516.1, read on the forward strand.
AATTTCATTAAAACTCTGATACTTTGAAAAACTTTATCGAAAACTCTGACACTTTGTAAAACTTTGGTGAAAACTTTTACACTTTGAAAAACTTTGGCGAAAACTTTGACACTTTGAAACTCTTTGGTGAAAACTTTGACACTTTGAAAAACTTTAGCAAAAACTTTGACACTTTGAAAAACTTTGGCGAAAACATTGACACTTTAAAAAACTTTGGTGAAAACTTTGACACTTTGAAAAACTTTGGCGAAAACTTTGACACTTTGAAAAACTTTTTGAAAACTTTGACATTTTGAAAAACTTCATCAAAAACTTTGACACTTTGAATTTTTTTTTTCGAAAACTTTGTTACTTTAAAATTCTTTTGGAAAAATTGGATAATTTAACACTTAAGAAAAAATTTATCAAAAACTTTAAAACTTTTAAAAACTTTATCGAAAACATGGATAATTTAACACTTAAGAAACTTTATTGAAAACTCTGACACTTTGAAAAACTATATCAAAAACTTCGATAATCTTACACTTCGAAAAACTTTATCGAAAACTTTGAAACTATGAAAAAGTTTATCGAAAACTTTTATGCTTCGAAAATTTCATTAAAACTCTGATACTTTGAAAAACTTTATCGAAAACTTTGAGACTTTGAAAAATTTTGGCGAAAACTTTGACCCTTTGAAAAACTTTATCGAAACCTTTGACACTTTGAAAAACTTTGGTGAAAACTTTGACACTTTGAAAAACTTTGACGAAAACTTTGACACTTTGAAAAACTTTGGCGAAAACTTTGACACTTTGAAAAACTTTTTGAAAACTTTGACATTTTGAAAAACTTTATCAAAAACTTTGACACTTTGAAATTTTTTTTCGAAAACTTTGTTACTTTAAAATTTCTTTTGGAAAAATTGGATAATTTAACACTTTAGAAAACTTTATCAAAAACTTTAAAACTTTTAAAAACTTTATCGAAAACATGGATAATTTAACATTTAAGAAACTTTATTGAAAACTCTGACACTTTGAAAAACTATATCAAAAACTTGGATAATCTTACACTTCGAAAAACTTTATCAAAAACTTTGAAACTATGAAAAAGTTTATCGAAAACTTTTATGCTTCGAAAATTTCATTAAAACTCTGATACTTTGAAAAACTTTATCGAAAACTTTGACACTTTGAAAAACTTTGGTGAAAACTTTGACACTTTGAAAAACTTTGACGAAAACTTTGACACTTTGAAAAACTTTGGCGAAAACTTTGACACTTTGAAAAACTTTGGCGAAAACTTTGACACTTTGAAAAACTTTGACAAAAACTTTGACACTTTGATTTACTATAGTTAATTATAATAAACTATAGTTAACTATTGTTATTCGTGTTGTACATAGAGATATATTTTTTATGAATTGCAAATGTATAAAGAATTGTAAGCACATTTAAAAAAAATTAAAAGATTATAAAATATTTAAACATACCATAACATCCCGACACATAGTCGCAGATAGTTTCACTGCAGTTACAAAGCTGCTGGCATTTCGACCCGTACGAGGGATATGGACATTTTATCTCACATTTCAGGCCAGCGTATCCTGTTTTACATTCTGTGAGTTTTTTAAAATATAACAAATGCCCAAAATTGTAACAGCAAAAAAATAAAGATAATCGAAACATGTAGTTCAACAGATCTAAAAAAAAAAGGCTAGCATTTCAAAGCATTCACAGAAAGACTTGTTAAAATCTGGTTATCTTTTTTTTTTTATCAAAATACTTACTTTGATATTTTATGATCTACAGCCTAACACTCTACGCCTTTGAATGAAATCAGAAAGAACAATCAAAACAGAATTTACAGTTCGAAAGTTATGAAGACTTACCAACACATTCACTGTTTTCGAATTTATAGCCAGCTAAACAAGGTATCATAATTCTTTGGGAAAATAAGAAAAAGTTCGTTTAAATAAAAAATATTGAAATAAAATCAGAAAATACGATCAGTTACAAAATGAACTCACCCAAATTTCGGAGATGTGTTTTGCCCGTCTATTTCGAATTCTCTAGGAAAGAATAGAAGCAACAAATTAATGAACCTCATTTTAAGCATATTGCTTTTAATAAATTCTATTAAAGCTGAGTATGTACATATATTGGATAATATTTCACAGGAAATAAAAACCGAGATTGCCAAAGTTCAAACTGTTAAATTCAAAACACTTCCACGAAACTTCCAACAATTGACAAGGGGATATATTTCCGTAATTAATGACTGTATGAATAATCGTCAACTTCTATAAGAATGTAACGAAATGTATAGAATGTAAAGTTTTTGTGGTACTTGTGTCATTCACCATTATAGATATAAAATTGTATGAAAGGAAAATACGAATGTATCCTTTTTATACATCAATATCAGACATAAATGAGTTTCTCATCATCAACCAATATTTTTAATAATTAACTGTATGCTATAATTTTTTTTCATTGATTAAATTATTTGAAACGTTAATTCTTGACGATAGAAGCCTAAATCCCGTGTAGGTTAATTTAATTATCATCAATCTTCAACCATATTATTAAGTGCATCTTTTTTCTGTTCTTCATTTAACAAAAAAACTTTATTTTGTAAGAATATGATGACGTGTTCTGCTTTTGGTTTAAAAGACTTAAAAGACGGATGCAAAGTTTAACAATGAATATTTTGAATATCAGAATTGTTAATTGGTCGAACGACATCGATACCTATTTTTCTTCACTGCGAAGGCCAAGGATTTATGAGGAGAGTAACGTATTATAAATCTTTGGCTAGCGAAGATGCATGTACATGTATCCTGGATCAAACTCAAAAAAAAAAATGCTAGATATTGTTTTTTTTTATCATCCTGATCTTTGCAATTGTTTTCGTATGCACACTTATTTTGGCCGGGTAGCTATATACCAGTAGTTTGCATGAGGATCTTTTGTAGGCATGAACTTTATTGCACTTTCCAACTTGTTTTATTTTATGCCCCCGTAAACGAAGTTTAGTGGGTATATAGTTTTTGTCGTGTCTGTCTGTCTCTCTGTCTGTCCGTCTGTGTCTCTGTCTCTCTGCTTGTCTGTTTGTCCGCAAAAACTTTAACCTTGCCCATAACTTTTGATTTAGTGGAGCTATGACTTTCATATTTCATATGTGTATTCCTTGTGACTTTGGGTACCACCAAATTTGACCTTGACCTTGGTGTTTGACCTACTTTTACATGAAAAATTTAAAATTTTACTTTGGCCATATCTTTTGAACAGTAGACACCAAGACATTTATACTTCACATATGTTATGTTTGCTTTAAGACCTTTCACTGGATACCAACAACCTTGACCCTTTGACCTTGACCTTGTAGATTTTCGTACTTGTGAAAAAACTTTAATCTTGGCCATAACTTTTGAACGGTAAGGGATAAGGCTTTCATACTTCATATATGTAATCATTGTGAGAAGACCCTTCATTTGATATGAAGATCCTTGACCCTTTGACCTTGACCTTTGAGATTTACCTACTTTAAAAAAGCAAACCTTGACCATAACTTTTAGAGAATTAGGGCTGATGCTTTCATACTTTACATAATTGATTCTTATGAAAAGCTCAGCTATGTTAAGGACCAATATGGAAAATGTGACCTTTGCACCGTTTTAATATGTATTGCTTCTTATAAAAAAAATTTAACAAAGCAACTGAATACTTGTAGAAAATGTAATATGGTTATCAATAATGGATAGGACTGGGCCGTAGTTATTACCAGTTATATCGCACGTATCAGCTGCTTGTCACGTGACTTGTATAAAAATAGAATTGTTAAGCTGAATGTAGGAAATGGGGATAGTGCAAGGGCATACGCTTGTTTTTCAAGAAAAAAATTGATACACATTAAAAGAGGTTTATATCCTCTACCCAAAAAGTGCTGGGAGCTAGTCAGTGCTGTTTGCGAAGTACTTAAAATTTTGCCCAAAATGCTTATAATAGCTAAAAACTTCCACTTCGCTTAAATTCTGTTATAAATAAAATTAATGCTATGCAGACCAGGATCAGCTCCCAGCACTTTTCAAAATATACACTATATGAGCAATAAATATTCCAAATTTCAGCGCAAACAAAATTATCTATGCCCTTGCACTTTTGATGTAAATCACGAATACGCTTATCGTTTTAGCGATATTCTCTATATTCCTTATCCCTGTGCAGCTTCAATGCTACTAGGTAAATTTATATTCTATACACATTGTATTTAATAAATTATTTTCTTTTAGTTTTAATGATTAGGTTTAAAAATTAGCAATGGTATCATATTCATTTAAGCATTCTTGTAATAATTAAACCAGTGAATCTTGTCCTCTGGATCACTTGTGCTGCGTCATGTCAAGGCTGATGACGTCATATTTGACAAAAGGCTTTCTTCTATTACTCGACTGTATCGCTATCAAGTATTGCAATTTTACAAGATTTTATGAATAATCGATGAAATTAATAAATTCAAGTCGTTATTTACGCATGATCATGTCGTTAATTAATTTTTGTGGCTTGTTAAATTTCAATGACGTCACAATTAAACTTCCAATACGATGTACAAGGAATGTGAACTCTGACCTTCCTTAACATAGCCGAGAGACTTTTTATTTGAAAACAATAACTTTGACCCTTTGACCTTGACCTTGGAGTTTTACCTACTTTTTAAGAAAAAAATTTAAATTTTACTTTGGCCATATATTTTGAACAGTAGACACCAGGACATTTATACTTCATATATGTAATGTTTGTTAAAAGACCTTCACTGGTTACCAACAACCTTGACCCTTTGACCTTGACCTTGTAGATTTCTGTACTTGTTAAAAAACTTTAATCTTGGCCATTACTTTTGAACGGTAAGTGATAGAGCTTTCATACTTCGTATATGTAATCATTGTGAGAAGACCCTTCATTTGATATGAAATCTTTGACCCTTTGAACTAAATCTGATACTAAAAGAAATCTAAAGGAACAACTTATCTACAGTGCGAAAGCTTGTGAATTCTTACAATACCAGTTTTTGCTTTTGAGTTACATGTACTAGCCAGGTAAACAATGTCTCTTTATTCTTTTGAAAAATACGAAAAAAATCGATTACAAAATAAAATAAGATAAAATCATGGAAGATCAGTCACAAAATGTAATATCCCAACTAAACCATGCATTTATTATGTCAATCTATCATTACGTGATGTGAACATATCTTTACGTTATGTCAATTTTTTATGGGGTGATGTAAAAATACCCTTACATCATGTCAATGCTGCATTACATGAAGTAAACACATTATTCCATTATGTCAGCACTTTATAACTTGAAGTCCAAAGTTCATTATGTTAAGTGAAAATATGTTTACATTGTGTTAAAACTTGATTACGTGAAACGAATTTTTCTTTATATTATTTCATTTCTTTAATTTGTGAGGTCAAAATTGCATTACGTCAAGTTAATTTCGTTTTACATGTGTCCATTGATTAATTCATCATTACGTTAAGTCAAAGTCCATTCCCTTTTGTGAGTTTATATTTCTTTTATAACTAAGCATTATTACGTGATGTTAATGTATCTTTATTTTACGCCGAGGTCATCACAATGTGAGGTGAAAACATCTTACCTTTTTGTCAGTGCTTTATTACGTGATGTAAAAATGTTATTAACAAAATGTGAACATATATTATGGAGACAGTTCCAGCGTTCCATATTATACCAACAATTTATTACATTATGTCAAAACTCCATTCCGTGATATATAATGTGGATATATAATTACGTTATGTCAATTCAACTTATGTGATTTAAAACTATCTTTACATTGTGTTAATTCTTTATCATGTTGATTACAAATGTTCATAACGTGCTGTAAAATACATTTACATTATGTAATAGTTGATAATCGTGCTTTCAGGACTGGGAAAGGAGGGGGGGGGGTCCTGACTAATAAGAACGAAAAACAGATACATTGTATGAGAGGGGGGTCTGGCTTCCTCTTTTTTCCCGACATAACTTTATCACAAAAATGTTCATTAAAATTCGCCCCAAATTTTTGCTGAAGTATATGGGTAATGTAGTATATATTTGGATTTTTTTTAGGACTGATCGAAGTTGTAACACCCCCCCTCTTCTTTCGCCGGGAAAAGGATTTCGAGTTTGGACATTTTTTTCTTCCTTTTTCTTGTACGTTAATCTTATTTTTTTTCTGGCTAACAAACCTCCCCAAACTTTCAAAAACGATGCAACGTCACTGGTCACTGGAATGAGTCATTTTGCAACCATTCCAGGACTAGAATTGTTACAAAAATCTACCAGTCCCTCACTTAAATCAATTGACCATTCCTTAGTAAACATGGGCACATATCAGTGGCAATCTTGGGTTATTGAAAAGAGTAGCTATAGGGGGACGGTATGGTGTCTAAGTTGGGGACCAGGGGGTGAAAGCCTGAAGGCTCTCAGGCTTAATTCAGTTTTTTTTTATATATAAAACGTTTCAACTTATTTCAGTAATACTTTATGTGAGACTTATGCAATGTCCTACAAAGTAAAACCAATTAATTAATTTCATGCATATTTTGGTCACTAAAAATGGGAGGGCAGGATCCCCCTCTCCCCACCCACCCACCAGTGCACGTATGAAATACGATGTGTTTACACTTTTAAAAAAAAAAAGGAGGGTTAAAGACTGATGAAAAGCTAAGGACAGTGTTTTGTTGTTAGATCAGAAGTGTCGGACTTTTCAAAATAATTCAAAATAAAAAGAAAAATATTGCTGCAAAACACATACTACTCGATTTGCGATAATTATGAGATTTAACGGCCATTGAATTTCGACGTTAAAAAACAATCGTCAATAAAGATTCCACGGGAACATGATCCTATTTATAAATTTTAACCTGATATTTAATTAAGAATTGATTAAGTCTTGAGTATATAATTTAATATTTGATATGTTTAATTTAAATTATTTGCATCTTTAGCACATGTGCATGTAATGTTGAAAACACAAAACGAACTTTTAGGCATAACCTTAACCTTACGTCATACAATAAAGCGTTAAAATATTCTAAGATATACTGACAATAGGCTAAGCATTTTAGACACACTGTAAAGATACAGTGGCATAACATAATAATGATTTGTCAAAAAGTAAGGGAAAATCGACATCATATAATAGATTCCCGTCGTCATGTAGCATATTGATGACACAATATAGTAGAAAATTGGCCACATGTGACAATTTTTTTCACATCATGTAATGATATTCTGACATCGAGTCGAAGATATATTTACATAATGTAATGAACTATTTAGACCAAATAGTAGAGAGTGCACAAAATGTAATCATGAATTGAAATTATATAAAAACATCGTTACACCACGTAAAATTGTTTTGACTTAATGTCATAAAAGGCTGATATAATGCAATTGAAGATTGGCGCAATGCAATTGAACTACGAGTTAGTGCCATAAAGACTTAATAAATGTAATGGAAAGTTGACAGAACGCAATAGTAGAGTGTGTAAATGTCATAAAGAGTTAACATAATGTAATGGAAGGTTGACACAATGCAATAGTAGTGTGTGTGTAAATGTCATAAAGCGTTGGTATAATGTAATGGAAGATAAACACATTGCAATAGTGGTGAGGGTTAATTCATAAAGAGTTAACATAATGTAATGGAAATTTAACTCATTGCAATAGTAGCGTGTGTAAATGCCATAAAGAGTTGACATAATGTAATGGAAAGTTGACTCAATGCAATAGAACTGTAAGTAAATGTCACAAAGTGTTGACATAATGGAATGGAAAGTTGACATAACGCAATAGTAGCGTGTGTAAATATCATAAAGAGTTGACATAATGTGATGGAAAGTTGATTCAATGCAATGGTACTGTAAGTAAACGTCACAAAGTGTTGACATAATGGAATGGAAAGTTGACACAATTCAAATGTAGAGTTCTGCTATAAGGCAGTGACGGCGTTCCATATATGTACATTTATGTTTGTAAATTACAGATATCTTTATCTATTACTGTTGTTGTTTATTCCCATATCTGATTATACGGGTCAATTTCGTCATTTACTATATACTCTCTTTCTACATAATCGATTTGGACTTTAACCACTTTACCACAAGTTTTAAAACCTTATATTATGTTTTTAAATCACAAACTTTGTTCATCCACTGGTAGGTATATTTAACCTAAATAAACTTTCTTTGCTTGTTCATGTTGTTAGTTAAGTAATTAATGTTGCAGTTTTCAGGGCAAAAATACGTTACACGGATTATGTAATTTTTTCAACCATAACTGCAACATTAATTCCCGTAATAACAACAAAAGAAACACATTTTTTTGTTTATAATTACACATGTATATCTGTATAAATAATCATATTTTAAGCAATATTAAGTATGTTTAATATTGTTCTTTTTCTAAAAATGTTCATCATTTTCTATTCATTGGTGAAACATTTGCTAATCAAGACAACTACTGTATACCCGGTTTTTTGCATTGTGGTTTTTTTTCTTGCAAACAATTTTGCCCGGTTTTAAATTCGCCCAGTCGTAGTTCTGTTTAAGAAATTATTCTGTGTCATTTATATTCGTCCCGTTTTAAATTCACCCAAAAAGAAGAGGGCGAAGCGGCGTTTCCTAGCTAATTAACAGCAATGGTTTTCTTCAGAAATAAAGGCATGGCCGTAGGAACCGGGAAACTTGTACTCCTCCCCTGATAATTTTGCCATTATATTGAACACTATAGAAAAAATGTTTACTGTATGTCTGTGCCCCCTCAATAAAATCGTCTGATGAACTTTCAAGGGATTTTGGTAATTGATACATGTAGTGCTCCCCTTGCACCTGAAAATATTTGGCTGTGCCCCCAAACCGAATTTGCTTCCTACAGGCTGGAAAAGCAATAATATTTATTGGTATAATATGCTACATTGTTTTATTATACCCCTACTGTTATTACTCTAAATAACATAAATACCACAAAACTGTCTTTTTCCCCTTGAAGAAACTATCATACTAGATTATCTGAGGACAACTCCCTGCGGGAATACTCCCTCATGAATACTGGGTATTTATACATGTAAGTATGTTGTTATGAAATGGGTTCGAGGGAAAAAGCAAATTTATGCCTCCGCAAGGGAGGAAACTATTTCCCGAGGATGCAAATCCGCCAAAGGAAATAGTGCCCTGCCGATGGGGAACCATAGAATATTCCATTCATTGTGTAAATGTAAAATTTCAATTTAATTTGATTAATTTTTCGTGGTTGCAGAGGAAAATATGGTATGGATAAGAGTCAACATGCAGGAATTTATTGTGTTTTGCTGATCATCTTTTCCCAACATATATCATGCAGCGTAAGTAGAAGAAATACAGAGAAAGGAATGTTCATTTTTTCCATATCCAGTCGTTTTAAATGCCGGGTCTTATATACTTTGAAAAAAAAAAACAAGAGGCTCATCTGAGTATCAACTCTTCTGCACCAGATTTCCTTCTTTGTAATAAGTATTGTGTCCCTCCCTTACCGCGGGGGTCATGATTTGAACAATTTAGAATCTATACTATCCCCAGATGCTTTGAGTCACATTTCTGTAGTTGATATCTTTTATGATAATAATATTATATTTCTAATATATCGATCCATATAAATTCCAACATATCTGGCCCGGTTGTTCTTCAGAAAAAATTTAAAGATGTTCACTACATATGTATATATTTCAATATAAAACTTTGATTTCTCATGGTGGCCCCAGCCTAACCCAGGGGGGCATGATTTTCACAATTTAAGATCAACACTATCCCAGAATGCTCCCAAGCAAGTATAAGCTTTTCTGTCCCAGTCGTTATTGAGAAAAAAGACTCTTAAAGATTTTTCTGTATATTTCAAACTTTGATTCGCCCTTGTTGCTACTCCCTACCTCCGGGGGTCAAGATTTGAACAATTTAAAATCTACACTATTCCAGAATGCTTCTAAAATTATAAGCTTTTCTGACCCCGTGGTTATTGAGAAGACATATAAGCAAATATATACTTTGAATATCCCATCTACTCAGAAACCAGAGAACAATACTACCTTAATAGTACCGACACATTTTAATTCTAAAGAATACTGCATTGTCTATGCTTTTTAGACCCTAAACTACATGCAGTGTCGTTTTTTGACAGAAAGACAGAAACATGCGTGTAAACTACATCTTTACATTTTTTCACAGACTTGTGGTTTAAGTCAATTTACCTATTATTTTCTTCTAAACTTCAAACTATTACATGTAATTATGGTCCTTCAAGGCTGTTTATACTCAATAATACGCGTGGATTATCAGCGTTTACAATTGTGTATAAAGAAATGCACATCAAACTTGTATACTCGGGAATACATGTAGACCTAGCGAAATGCCCACCAATTACAAATGCTTTACAAAACTTTCAAAGATTACGAAGCTTACCTCTGCAAATGTTATCAATTTTAGATGTTTAGGTAATGCAAATCTCACGTAATGATTTCTTAATAGCTGGTTCATGTATTTATTCTGAAAACAATATCCATGATTGTTCTGTTTACCTAAGTCTTAAAGTTTTCGAAAAAGTAGATCGGATCCAGCTTTCGAAACAAGTCTCAATTATCCATCCTTTGATGCACCATCCATGCTAGTTAAATCATAATAGGCCTAAAATGAAAGGGCTACTCAAAAACATTACATTGGTTACTGATCTGAAAATAAAGGCCAAATCCAGCATCCGAAGCGAGTCTAGTAGTGCCCATCCCCAGATACATCATCCCTACAAGTTTGGTATGGGTAGGGCTTATAGTTACTTTGAAATTGACCTGCTCCAAAACGTTAACCTGGTCGCTCAACTGTAAAGTGTAAGTCAGATCTAGCATATAAAGCAAGTCTAGTACTGCCCATCCCTAGATGCATCATCCATTCAACTTAGTTCAAGTAGGGCTCATAATTACTTGGGAATGGATCTGCTTCAAAACCTTTAATGTGGAAAATTTAGGTCGCATCCAGCATCCGAATGAAGTCTGGTAGTGTTTACGTTCATCCCTAGATGTGTCCGGGTATGAGAAGGATATGGAGATAACAAATAGTATTCAATCTCAAAGTCCATAAAACAATACAAATTAAGAGCAGAGCAAACACGGATCCCCGAAACATCAGAGGTGGGATCAGGTGCCATGGAGGAGTGAGCATCCCCTGCCGACCGGTCACACCCGCCGTGTGCCCCTTGTCATGATCAGGAAATAACGGGAAAAATCCGTCGTCAATTCAGTGTATAAATAATGGACTAACAATTGGTATGAAAAACGTCAGTCAGCATTTGACTCAATGATAAATTGTTTTTGCTGACAATGTCATTGTATCGACCATAGAACTTACGAAATAATGACTCAAAACGTAACTGCGGATATTTTTGTTTCATTAACATGCTTGTCAATTATTTACCTAGTTTCAGAAATTGTTCATGCGTAGAGCATGCTCTTGCGTATCGAATCAAATGAGATATATATATTCCGTATGTAGATGATGAAGGTATATATAGATTGCTGCATAAGTAAGGGAAGTTGACGATAGAAAGGTTAAAGTCATCACATTTATCATATAGTTTGGTTGTTAGATTACCATTAGCGTCTTTTTCAAGTAAAATATCCAAGTATGAAACATAAGTGTCAGACTCAGTGGTATCTTTTATCTCAAGCTCACCAGGCTATATCGTATCGACGTCAGAATGGAAATTACTATTTTTTATTGACAATACGTTGTCGATATATCTAAATGTCGAGTTGAAGGCCACCGCAAGTGTTTTTTTTCTTTTCATGCATAAGATTTTTAATAAATTCTGCTTCATATATATATATATGAATATAAAAATAGTCTGCTAATAATGGGGCGCAATTTGTACCCATGGCAATTCCGATAGATTGTTGGAATACCTGGTCTCCAAAAACCACATAGATATTGTCAATCGGAAACTCAAGCATCTTCTTGATGTCAACTTCAGAGTATTTATGTGAGCAATCAGAATCTGTTTTAGCAAAATAATTGTGCAAATGACCAGTGACGAGGTAAGTAAAATTACGAGTTCCATTTTTATTAAAGAAGCAGCTGTCAATGATATCAAAAAGCCTTTTTAAAAAACGATTTACAAAAAGATTTTAATTTGTCGTGGGGACTTGCTATGTATAAAGTTGAAAAGTCGTAGATTTTTGAGCTGGTGATTTTTGTAAAGTCTTGTGATTTCAAATTGTCCAAGAGTTCTTTAGAATATTTAAGTATCCACATATGATTCACGTCACTTCTTGAATATATAGGTGCGCATTATTCTTGAAGTTTTTCCTTCACTACTGTCAATATCTTAGTGAAGAGTAACGAAAGAGGCATTAGTTGGTAGAACATTTACAGGAACCTGCAATGTATCTTTGTTTGTCAGGATTCCTATGAAATTTCGGAATCCAATATATATAGGGTAGTTCAATTTCATTTTGGCTCTGTGGAATATTAAAAGTATTCAAAACTGACACGTGCTTTTGAAGAATTTCTTTCTTAGAAAGGGAAGTATGAGTATAAGTGGGACTATCATTTGTAGAATTAAATCCAAGTTCTTCTAGAATGCAATTTATATAATGAACCTTACGAACGAAGACAATGTTGTTACCTGCTTTGTCGGCAGGAACTAGTACGTACTGATCATGTAATCTATCCAATGTATGACTTATGGTTACTTGGGAATGACTTGCTCCGAAAACTTTAACCTAGGACGCCGACGCCAACGCCGGTTGTGTAGCATTAGCTCATCTCGACATTGTTCGAGATGAGCTATAAATTAATACCATGATACGATCGTGTTCCTTTTATATAAGGTTATGTTGCATGTATTTTGAGAACTCTATGTGTTTCGGGCAAAAAATATGTATTTGTAAAACACTGATGCCTCCGTGTGGCCACATAGCAAAGGTTTTTTTTTTCAAAAAGAAATTAAAATGTTGATACCCAAGAAATACTTCCTCATCACAAGAAATACAAATGTGAAATAAAAACCCCTAGCACCACCTGTTCAAGTTTCATGGCCAAACTCCAAGATCGAAAACAATGGGTCAAATTAGTTGGTATTCAATAAAAGGTATTGTCATCAGAAATATATTTGGGATGTATGAAAGCTGTAGCACCAATTGTTCAAAAGTTATTGCCAAGATTAAAGTGTTTCAAAGTAGATCAAACTCCAATTCAAGGTAAAAAAGTACAACGTTGTTGGTATTCAGTGAAAGTACTTGTCACAAAAAATGCATTGTGAAGTACGAAAGTCCTAGTACCCACTTTTCAAAAGCTATGACCAAAGTAAAAGTTCGGAAATTAGGTGTAAAAGAGAGTCAGTCTCTCAGGTCAAGGTCAGGAGGTCAATCTGATGGTACCCAAGGCAAGGTCTTGCCACAAGACATACACATATGAAATAAGAAAGTCATAGTCTAACCAAGTCAAGAGTTATAGGCAAGGTTAAAGTTAAGATTTTGCGGACAAACAGACAAACAGAAAGTCAGAGAAAAAATTGAACAGAACAAAATCTACTCATAAATATATAAAACTGAATCCAATCGTTGCTTTACTTGCGTGTCGCATATTTTGTACATTTTTACTTGAAAAAATACACTAGTAGCCTATATTGCTTTACTGATTGTTTAACTGATACTAGAATAAATGGACAGTTATACTTTCAGACAATAAACAGATGCCCAGAGCCTCGGACGTTTGCAAAACCTGTTGCCAAGTGTCCTTTTTATAAAGAAGAATGGAAAAGAGCATCAGAGAAGAAGAACTGTGAATCATTGTCAAGGAATTGTACAAGAAAATACGCTTATCACTGTCTAAAGGATGAGTGGTTAGATAAAATGTACGAGGTCTGTGCGCCACCAGTTGTCATAATCGGTATTAATTCTTAATAATCAGCGTCAATATGTATCTTGTGCAAGAAAACATATGTCAACATGAAAGATAAATTATATGTACATGCCTGAAAATTATTATAACATGCTATTCACCAATCTTACAAGAGAGTATAATTTAATCTTAAATTTGCTTATTCATTTACTAAATGCTAGTATCTGACATCATACAGTATGCAAGATGCAACATAACTGTGTTGAAATACAAAGTACGAGGCATAATATGTGATAACAAGTGCCTTATCTACATCAACATACGAGTTGTATTCCTTTTTAAAATTTTGATATAAAAGAATGTGTACTAGGTAAAACAAACGATGAATATGTTATAAATAGATCTTCAGGTTTTTATGCAACATGTTGTCTGTTTTCTATCCCTTGCCAAGGCTCAGATATGAAAAAAATCAAGTAAACAAATTGTTTCATAAATATTAATATATACTCAGTTTATTCGACCACAAACCATTTGAAATCCTATAAATTCCAAAAATTTCTATAAATAAGAATAAGAAAATATGTTAAAGAGAATATACAAACTATAACAAAAAATAATACTTATCTCTTTATTATTTTTTCATTCATCATATACTTTGCAAAAATTTATCTGCTCAATTCTTATCTTTTCTATGAATTGATATTCAATATATATTTATAAATGGCCTCAGTAAAATAAAGTTACTTTCTTAAATAGAGGATTTTTATAGTGTAAATGTAAATTCATCTCTCATATTTTTACGAACCAAATAATTTCATTGATAATGAATACCGTAATGTATTTATTTATATGAACCTTTTTTAAATATACTTCAAGGTTGCTGTCCAGAATACAACACAGCCGGTGACGTCATACAGGGAAATTTTCTAATTGATTGTACGAAGTTTCATGTTCCGTGTCCAAAGGTTTATAATTCAACAGATATTTACAAATGTGAGCGATGCACAAACATATTTACAGGAAATTAGACAGTACACTGCACGGTTAAATACAGCGACTCAACTATAATTTTATTTTATTTATCACTTAATTTGTGTTGAAATAATTAAATACAATGGAGAAAAAGGAGTACAACATTTTTTAAATCGTTGATGATAGTTTATGATTCAAAATTTGTTCTTAGATCAGAAATGCTATGGAATCACAACAACTATACTGGTAGAAGAAATATTGTCCGATGATGAAGACTCTGATAAACAAATTATGAATCCAATTTCAGCAACACAAATACCAACATTTTCTTTATTACTAAGAAAAGAAATAAGGGAGAAATCGTAAGTGTTTAAGGAATTTCATTTATCTGCTTGCAATATCGAAAAGTTTAACATGTAATGTTTCTGAAATGATATAAATATAAAAGCGAGAGGATTTCCTAGTTCCCAAAAATTGTAAAAATTTATTGTGATTTGGGTCTTTTTAATTTGAACAAATTCAGTTTTACTTGATCTCGTTTAACATTTTATATAGAAATAAAGGCCAGAGCGCTTGCAACGTGTTTGGAAGGTCGTGAGTTCGAATCTCGACCGCGAGGGGCCTAAGACATAACAAAGGGTAGCAACGTTTCATTGGCACTTTGAAGTGAAAATTGGTCAAATGAGAACGTCAAATAAATTGTGATCTGTGTCACTGTAGACGTTGGTACTATCCCTCAGATAGTGAGATCCCCCACTGCTCAATTGCAGTATAAGTGCTTAGTAAATGTCAAAATCGTAAGACCTTCACTTGTGATGTCCATATATGATTGAAATATTCTTATATGGGACGTAAAACAACATACAAGAAGTAAATTAACAAAAGGAAATCAAGCTCAGATGCTTGGTGCATTTAAATGCATTGAGATGTGTATATATACTCAACAAAAAAAGAAACGCATATTGTTTTAGTCTTCAAAGAAATTTTTAAAATGTACATGAAACAACTATGTTTTATTTCATTGGATACCTGTGACCTATTTGAAAGACAGCATGGGGTTTTAAAACCCAAGTGTTTAATTATGTCCCTTGATTAAACATGTTTATGAAAGTAGTGTTTTTCATGATTTCTTCTAAATCGGATGTTTATTTTTCGTTGATATTTGGGATTTAGAGAAAATTTTGATACTCCTATTAAACCCATATTCAAGATTTGATTGCAGTGTTGATACTGCAATGCCAAGCCGAAACAAAGATGAACACAACCAGGCTAAGATGATACTAAACGGAGCTACGCAACAGGAAGTTGCAACTGTATTTGGAATAAATTAATGGGCTTTGCAACCGTTAAACTAATATCTGAAGACCACTATCTGGCCATCTCCAGGTGACCAAATCCAGGCAGACCGTCAGACCCCCTTTCAGCACTTCATGCGATTCAGAACCTGTTGTAAAAACTTCTGCTACAATTGCTGGATGAAAAAATCAGCGTAAAAGTGCATAAATTGTTCGCAAGAGACTGAAATGAGATCATAGTATTCGTAGATATCCGTACATTGGAAACCCACTAGCATTGAGACGTCGCACAGTACATATTGTTATTCCCCTTGAATTTGGGGGCGATGAAAATGACATCAATTTGACTTTTCAATTTGCAACAAAGGACATGTTTGATTTTTATCACAAAAATCGCTTAAATAAAAGAAGGTTTGAACTGAAAACTTAGATTTTCATATTATTCTGATTATGCGTTTCTTTTTTGGTTGAGTATATATTTGATTGCCAACCAATGACTCACTCCTACAGAAAAGATCAACATATTTCATACAAATAATGCATTTTTCAGCATTCAATTTATTTTTTTACAAGTCGATTGCATCTTGAAATTTTAAAAATACATCATTGGGGTATTCTTTCGTTTGCTGATATGTAAAGTTATTTCAAAAACATTTGTGCATTTTTTGTAATTCTAAAGTATTGCTACATTGTATTTTTCTAATTGCAGAGTTGAAGGAACGCAGTCCTTTAAGTTGATGCTTTGGAAGTCTTTGGGGTTGATGTTTCTTGTGATTTTTTCAATCCCTTTTATTATCATCACAGTCTTCAAAGAAAAAATTTACAAAATAAAAAATGTGCTTCAAAATGTATGCCTCAGAATAAAAAAGAAGCACTAATTACAGGACTTATGAGCAGAAAAAGGCAGAATAAATATTTTTCATGGATTTTTTTTAGGAATGAATGGAAAAAATTGCATGTGACAGACTATATATTGTACGTTTTAAGGGGGCCGATTATATTTTTATTGTGTGAAAACTACAATATTGAAAGTATTCATTTTTATACCATATATATATAAGTTACATTAACTTCAATGTACATGCAAGGTATGGGGGAAATCTACCGTCCAGGTATTTTTGAGGGACCGTCTCAAAATACAGGTACATTTACTATAGGATTATATAGGAATATCAGTGCCAATTTTTAGCACTTTAAAGCAAATTATTCAAATACTACAATAGACATTTTGTTCAAAGTATAATATTTGATAAGTAATACTATATTATACAATATATGTAAGAAACACAAAATTATACCGTCTTGTTACCAGAGGGGGCATCTCAAAATGCAAAAAAAATAAGCAAATTTTATTATTTTTATAGACTGAGTATTTACAAAATATGACGTACACAATAGATTCACACGGAGATATTCTCAAATTTCTATGTTTTAAATTTCAAGAGTGTATGTTTATTACTTTTTCTTTAATAATAATTTTTTACCCCTTTCTTTAAGAGCTACAGATTATCATAACGTCAAAAACACACTGCAACGACGTCAACCAGCCTACTTATAATTTCTTAATTTTGTTTAATTTTAATAATTAAGTGAAAAAATGTTGCATTAAAGCAGTAAATACGCTTAATTTTACTATGAAATATTGCGCAATGGAAATCATAGTCGGCCCCCTTAATGTTAAAAGTACATAAAATCAGCATGCATACAATTTTATGTCTCATAAAATGATTTATATACAATCTTTTTTACATTGTTTTTGACAAACTTAGATTAAAATTGCAGTTGTTATTGATTTTTTATGTAAAAAGAGTGGGGTCGACTGGATCGGGATCGAACTCATGTTTGGATCGGGTTCGGTTTGATCGGGATCGAGTGCTCAATTAATTTGATTTCATACAAACATGAGGTCGGAATCAATTTACCGCTATACCTCCCCATCCTCCTCCCATGTAATACCAATATTTGATTTTTTGTTGTATGGAATTTATTCCTCATTGTATAACATCAGGCATTTACCATGCCGTGTGGCCTCTTTGTTTACGCCACCTTCTTGTTACACAAACTTTGTAATCATTATGATTATATAACAATAGCTGGGATAAGCACTAAGTCGCAATATATCATATCTAAGTTGAAACTTATCATTAGTTGGCCTTATCCCAGCTATAATTTACATGATTGTATGTAATATTGTATATTTATGTGTTTTGTTCACTTTCGTCATTAATTTGGTCAATAAATGACATTTTCACTCAATTCAAGTTCTCGTATCTTCACTAGTTTTCAAATAACAAGAACAAGCTACGGAAAGGTTTTCATATTGTGAAAGTTACTTTTATTAGTGGAAAAGTTGTGGATATAAATGCGTATTTTTACATTGCTAGAAAATCTATAAGATCAATAACAACAACAGGGAATATTTGGAGGACTATATATTTGGTATCTGTTTAGAATGAAAACTGTATGAAAATCATATATGATTGGTTTTCTCATACACTAGTACGTATATGATCAGGTTATTCTCTAAAGACAATTAATGTTTTCAACAGTATAGTTCTTAAGTTACTCATAAATTTAATGGGAATATCAAATCTAAAACACAAATACAGTGTAAAATATATTGTAGCAGATGAAATCCATTTATCTGGAAGGATACAAAGATAACAAACAGTATTCCATCTCAAAGCCCATAAAACAATACAAATTAGGAGCAGAGCAAAGAGGTACACCCGAAACATCAGAGGTGGAATCAGGTGCCATGGAGGAGTGAGCATCCCCTGCTGACCAGTAATAACCGCCGTGAGCAGCTGTCAATGATATCAAAAAGCCTGGACTCAAATTTATCGTGGGAAATGGTTGTGCATAAAGTTGAAAAGTAGTAAGTTTTTAATCTGTTGATTTTGGTTAAATCTTACAATCTCAAATTTTTCGAAAGTTCTTTGGAATTTATCAACATCTGATTCACACCGCTTCTTGAATACATTGTTGCACAGTAATCTTGAAGTATTTTTTCACTACTGTCAATATCTTAGATAGGAGTAACGAAAGAGGCTTGGTTTAACATTTACCGGAACCCGCAATGTATCTTTGTTTGTAAGGATTTTTATGAAGTTTCGGAATCCAATATATATATATATATATATATATATATATATATATATATATATATATATATATATATATATATATATATATATATATATATGATTGCGCCCATGACAAAAGGGCCTTATGGCATTTTTGCTAGAACAGAGAAGGGAACGTTTTCATTTATAATTTAATTTAAACAATATCTGAATCTCGCAATCCACTGATTTTAATATATATAAATGAAAATATTAAGAACTGGTTTCTTAAAAAAACATATCTATTATACGTCTCTAGCCCCATTTAACGTACAGTTTTCCTACATGACTGTCTGACATCTTCGCTAGCGATCGCCGAAGATGAGAAGCTGTCGACAAGGTGCTTTTCTGATAGAATAATCAACCTGAATACTCTAGATAGATAAATCTTATTTACATATTTATATCAGATTTAAGATGCATGTTAGACAGGGGTATATTGTTAAAATATTGCAAAGAAAGTGTAATGAAATAGAATAATCATAGTGGATTGAAATGCCTTTGAAATAGTCCAATCGAATCATTTTATATTTGACCAATCAGCGCTTGATATTACAGCCAATCAGAGTTTCAGAATTATCAACCAATCATTAGGAATTAGAAAGAGTATAAATACAGACACCCATGAAGCAATTGGTTACTTGGTCGTTACTCATTGTTTGAGTAACACCTCTTGGACTAGGTTCTTGCGCTGTGTCGGGAAACAACAGAATTGTTAGTTAAACCACTCAGCTCAGGAACCTAGTTCCTTAATAGTGTGTCTCAGTGACTATAGTGTCTTGGTGACTTATTTAATATAGTGTCTTGGTGACTTATGATATAGTGTCTTGGTGACTTAAAATAGTGTCTTGGTGACTTTTAATAAAGGTGTCTCAGTGACTTTTAGGGTGTGTTTTTTAGGTAGTTGCAGACTGTGTCGGGAAACAACAGGATTGTTGGTTAAACCACTCAGTCTGCAACTACAGTGTTATAACTTCATATTTGATTATTTGCTTGATCGTTAGTGATTCAATTGTGGTTGATTTTTTTCTTATAATTCGTTGTCGTTAAGCTCATATTTGTTTGCTAATCATTTATCCAGATAGGACCGAGGAAAAAGTATATACACATAGTGAATTTCAGTCAGTTTCTTGTTATAGTGCCATTGTTGTTGAAGTTTGTTTGATTCATATCATAAACGTGATACTTAGGAAGGAATCCTAAGCGGACCTATTAAATAATTATTAATCATTTGTACTTTGTAAAAACGTTACAAATTTGGTGGCAGCGGTTTTAGGAATATTACGTTTATATATTTTGTATCATTTGTTGATCTATTATTTGTTTTCATTTTGTGGGCATATTGTAAAACATGGCTGACAAGGACATTACCGACATTGACAAAGAAATAACATTCATAGAGCAAAAGTTACAAGAGTTGAAAAATGACAGTTTAAGCATTCACAATGTAAGTTTAGCCAAGGATACAAGTGCTAATAAAACAAGTACCCCAGAAGTTCGATCAGATACGAAATCAAAAGATTCAGGTTTTGCATCAGGGAGATTTTCTGATATAGACTTTCACGGTGATGTTAAACAGAAAAAGCATCCCTTAGGAAAGGTTTCTTGGGAAAATGAAATGTTGTTTGGTACAAGTAGTGTTCCTTCCGATGAGGGCAAAAGACCTGGTTATTTAATGTCAACACCAGTCTCTGGAAGTGCAACAGAGTCAAACATTACTAATCGCCGAAAGGATCGTCGATTTAGTAGACAAGATACAGAGACCGATATCATAACGGCAACGGAGAAGAAACCACAGACCCATATAAAACCTGCAACATTTGATGGTACTGGATCCTGGTTAGATTATCGTTCCCATTTTGATGCATGCGCCATGTTGAACAAGTGGACGGAACAAGAGAAAGGTTTATATTTAGCAGTTTCCTTAAGAGGACAGGCTCAGGGTGTACTGGGGAATTTGCCTAACACACACAAGCATGACTATGTCTTACTTGTGAATGCATTAGAGGAGAGATTTGCACCTTCAAATCAAAATGACTTGTATAGGACCCAGCTGCGAGAACGCCGACAACGAGCAACGGAAACTTTACCAGAACTGGGACAATCCATAAGAAGACTTACAAGCTTGGCATACCCAACGGCGCCAAGAGATGTACAAGAAACGCTGGCAAAAGAACAGTTTATTGATGCTGTCCTAGATTCTGACATGAGATTGAGAATTAAACAGGCAAGGCCATTAAACCTCAATGATGCTATTCGACATGCTGTCGAATTGGAAGCATTTGTTAAATCTGATCGTAAAATGTTAGAAAAACAAACCCACTTGCGACCAATGCAGTCAGAGAAAACTGAGGGAAACAAGAAAGCCATATAAGATCCGATCAGCACAAGTATATTGGTAGAGCTGAAGGACGAAATAAGAAAACTTCGTAAGGAAGTTAATGACATGAAAGCAAAGAATTCACAGGATGTTGTATACAAAAAGAAATTTGGAGCTACCAGCAACAGACGCTGCTATTTGTATGGATCTCCAAATCATTTCAGATATGACTGTCCACAAGGTTATAGAACTCAACAAAACGCACCAGCACAAAAGAAATATTCATATAGTAAAAAGAAACATCCTGTACAAAACACATTCAAATGCATCACATCTTACAAAGCTCAAGTTGGTGTAAACCAGAATGACCCTGAGGCTGGAATGTACGTGAAAGCTACCATCCAGGGGATTGAAGCTAATTTGCTTGTTGACACAGGAG
This sequence comes from Saccostrea cuccullata, assembly GCF_032062105.1. NCBI lineage: Eukaryota > Metazoa > Mollusca > Bivalvia > Ostreida > Ostreidae > Saccostrea > Saccostrea cuccullata. Next base: position 30,638 of record NW_026936516.1, read on the forward strand.
CAACACTATCAGTACTGTCAAGTAAAGTTTATGAGGCTATACAAAACAAACCAGTTTTGTACAAAACCGATCAAATAGTCTCTTCCGCATGTGGGACCGAATTAACTGTGAAAGGAAAAACTAGCATTTGCATTAATCTGGGTGAGAGTTTTTATAGCCAAGATGTCATTGTAGCAGATTTTTCTCTTGATGGAGTCATTGGACTCGACTTTATGAAGAAATACAATTGTACAATAGACATAGTTAATGGGTATTTTAAGGTAAACGACAAAGTTTACAAAGTTGATTTCTTTGGCAAAATCGGTTGCTTTAGAATTAACTCGAAAGAGATGATTGTCGTTCCTGCCAGAAGTGAGATAGTGACTTATTGTAAGGTCTCAATGCCGTCAAAATCCTACGACATGAAAGAAGTTTTAGGTATGATAGAACCATCGGAGAAGTTCCTGAAATCAGGAAAGGCATTAATAGCAAGATCAGTTGGATATGTAAAAGATGGAGAAATACCAGTCCGAATGATGAATCCATCCCATGAACATCAAACAGTGTATCCAGGAACATTTATTGCAAATATGAGTTCAGTTGACAATGTTTTTGAACCAACCTCTACTGTAAATAAGCCATGCAAGGATCTGCCGTCCCATCTGCAGGATCTGTTTGAGAGATCTAAAGTTAATCTAAATGGTGGTGAAATACCTCAATTACAAAAGTTTTTGGCTAGGTATGCAGATATATTTACGAGGTCAGACAGAGACTTGGGACGTACTTCACTGGTTAAACACACTATTGATACCAAGGATGCACGCCCATTGAAAGAACCTCCTAGAAGAATTCCACATCATTTACAAGATGAGATGAACAAGCAATTAGATGACATGCTTGACAGAAAAATCATAGAGAAATCGAATAGTCCATGGGCATCGGGAGTCGTTTTAGCCAAAAAGAAAGATGGTTCTTTGCGATTTTGTGTGGATTACAGGCGTTTAAATGCAGCTACAGTCAAAGACGCCTACCCACTTCCACGCATCGACGACTCGTTAGACAGTCTTGCCGGAGCAAAGTGGTTCTCAACCCTCGACTTGTGCTCCGGGTATTGGCAAGTTAGCATGGATGACTCAGATAAACTAAAAACGGCATTTGCAACTAAACGTGGTTTATACCATTTCAATGTTATGCCGTTTGGCCTTTGCAATGCCCCGGCAACCTTCGAAAGGCTAATGGAAACTGTTCTGAGTGGCTTGCAATGGCAAATATGTTTGGTATACCTAGATGACATCATTGTTATCGGAACATCGTTTACCAACATGTTAGAAAACCTCACACAGGTATTTGATAGACTGTCATCTGCTAACCTGAAACTGAAAGCAAGAAAATGTCACTTGTTTCATAAGACTGTTGAATTTCTCGGACATGTGGTATCAGAGGAAGGAGTAAGCACAGATCCTTCAAAAATTTCTGCAGTACAAAATTTGTCTGTGCCTACTAATCTAACAGAGGTTAAAAGCTTTTTAGGCCTTTGCAGCTACTACAGACGTTTTATACACAACTTCGCAGCAAAGGCAAAGCCACTGAACAAATTGACTGAGAAGGGATCAAATTTCAAATGGACAGATGATTGTCAAGCATCCTTTGACTCACTTCGACATGCACTTATCTCCGCACCAATTCTTGCCCATCCTGACTTTACACAGTCATTTATCTTGGATACAGATGCTAGTGACGTAGCAATAGGGGCAGTTCTTTCACAGACACAAAACGGAGTAGAAAGAGTAATTGCTTTTGGAAGCAGAACCTTATCAAAAGCCGAACGGAAATATTGCGTTACAAGAAAGGAGCTGTTGGCTGTTGTCTACTTTACAAAGTATTACAAACACTACTTGTATGGCAAACAGTTTTTAGTCAGAACAGATCACAGTTCTTTGAAATGGCTAATGAACAGCAAGAATCCAGAAGGCCAGCTTGCTCGATGGTTTGAATCACTGAGTAATTTTCAAATGACCATTGAACACAGACCAGGGAATAAGCATGCAAATGCTGATGCTCTCAGCCGTTTACCTTGCAGAAAAGCATGTTGTACATCTTCTGAGAGTATAGTTAATACCATAAGTAGCGCAACACCTACAGATAAGTTGTCTTTGAAAGCCAAACAAAACGATGACAGAGACATAAATCAACTGATCAAATGGGTTGAAAAAGGTGTAAAGCCAAAGTCATCAGAGATTTCTGGTCATAGCAACTTCATTAAGTCTCTATGTTCTCAGTGGGATGCTCTGGTGTTAGAGGATGGAATGCTCTTCCGAAAGAAAAAGCACGAAAATGGCAAAGTTTCTCTGCAAGCTGTTGTGCCATACAGTGAAAGACGAACAGTATTAGGACAGTTCCATGATGAAAGGACTTCTGCACATCTTGGGATAAAGAAAACATTGGCGAAGATAAAATGCAAATACTATTGGCCAGGATTGCAGAAAGATGTTAAATTGTACATTGCTGGTTGTGAAAAATGCCAAAGGCGAAAATCACCAAATACTACTAAACGTGCCCCGATGCAAGTTGTCACTTGCGGTGCACCAATGGAACGTATTGCTACAGATATATTAGGCGAACTTCCCATGTCCAATAATGGTAACCGATATATACTAGTCGTATCGGATTACTTTACTAAATGGACAGAAAGTTTTCCTATGGCAAATATGGAAGCCGCAACTGTAGCTAAGGTGATAGTGGAAGAAGTCATAGCCCGCTTTGGAGTGCCTGGAACTATTCACTCCGATCAAGGAGTCCAGTTTGAAAGCAATCTTTTTACAGAAATGTGCCGGCTTTTGAATATAAAGAAAACACACACCACCCCGTACCACCCCCAATCGGACGGGATGGTCGAAAGATTCAACAAAACTCTGGCTACCATGTTATCAGCCTATGTCAATGAGCACCATACGGATTGGGACGAACATCTCCCATACGTAATGATGGCATACAGAGCAGCAGTCCACGAATCAACGGGTGCAACTCCAAACAAAATGATGTTAGGTAGAGAGGTCGCTACACCTCTGGATATCGTATACGAGGTCCATTCTGATATTAAGAGAATTCCGCAGAATAGATGGGTTTGGGAGTTACAAGAAAAATTAGAAGAAGCACATGCAGTTGTCAGGGAAATGACAAAAGAGAGTATAGAACGGCAGAAGTGGTACCATGATAGAAAGTTAAACTGGCAGTCGTTTAAGCCAGGTGACAAGGTTTACGTTTACTTCTCAAAACGTAAGACCGGTACATCTCCCAAATTCACGTCATATTGGCAAGGACCATTTGATATTATTGAGAAATGTTCCAATGTTACTTATAAAGTAAACTGTGGATACAGAGGAACACATCAAGTCATTCATACTGACAGAATAAGGCTAATGAAAGACCAAATCCTAACATCAGAACCTTTGCAAGCAAATAACATTGTAGAACATACAATGTCTGATTCCTCTGAAGGCATAGCTGAAGATGCCGAGGAAACATATGAAAAGGAGAGTTTTCAGGCAGATGGCAAACGAAAGAGAAGCAGACCAGCCTACCTTAGTGATTACGTCTCTTTCTGAATATGTAAATAAAAATGAGTTTGGCAGTTTATTAGTTCAATGTTTTTAACCTTATTATACTCTTGTTTACCTATGCGAGGACGCATATATTTTTTCGAAGGCGTGGGTAATGTAATGAAATAGAATAATCATAGTGGATTGAAATGCCTTTGAAATAGTCCAATCGAATCATTTTATATTTGACCAATCAGCGCTTGATATTACAGCCAATCAGAGTTTCAGAATTATCAACCAATCATTAGGAATTAGAAAGAGTATAAATACAGACACCCATGAAGCAATTGGTTACTTGGTCGTTACTCATTGTTTGAGTAACACCTCTTGGACTAGGTTCTTGGGCTGTGTCGGGAAACAACAGAATTGTTCGTTAGACCACTCAGCTCAGGAACCTAGTTCCTTAATAGTGTGTCTCAGTGACTATAGTGTCTTGGTGACTTATTTGATATAGTGTCTTGGTGACTTATTTGATATAGTGTCTTGGTGACTTAAAATAGTGTCTTGGTGACTTTTAATAAAGGTGTCTCAGTGACTTTTAGGGTGTGTTTTTTAGGTAGTTGCAGACTGTGTCGGGAAACAACAGGATTGTTGGTTAAACCACTCAGTCTGCAACTACAGTGTTATAACTTCATATTTGATTATTTGCTTGATCGTTAGTGATTCAATTGTGGTTGATTTTTTTCTTATAATTCGTTGTCGTTAAGCTCATATTTGTTTGCTAATCATTTATCCAGATAGGACCGAGGAAAAAGTATATACACATAGTGAATTTCAGTCAGTTTCTTGTTATAGTGCCATTGTTGTTGAAGTTTGTTTGATTCATATCATAAACGTGATACTTAGGAAGGAATCCTAAGCGGACCTATTAAATAATTATTAATCATTTGTACTTTGTAAAAACGTTACAAAAGATTGTCTTCATTTTTTGAGATCCGCTCCACCACTCTCGAACATCGCCGCGATCGCGTCGATCACATGTAAACAATGATCCATCTGTGCATACTACTTAAACTTTTGTTAAATTGTTTGTACTAATGTTGAAACTAAACATACATCTTCTATGTCTTTACAAATCACACAAAAATGTGTAAGAACGACAGTTAAGATGTTTGTATTTTCTATAAATAAAAAATAGGAGAGATAACTCTGATGTCAACAATCGATATAACAGGGGTACCAGAGAGGGACTTTCATTTGTATGAATTTGCATTTTCTCCCGCATTATAAAAGAGATCTTTTGACCAAATAAAAACACTCTTAACTGTCAGCATAATAATGATTTTTTAAATAAAAAATATTGTTGTACTTTGGGAACAAGGTCCCGTAAATGTAGAAAAGGGAAAAAAAAAAGAAAAAAAAAAAGAAAAACAGTAACTATTAAATGAACAAACGTACTTTCAAAATGTTTTTTTTTTTAAATCTCTCATCAAAAGCTTTTTTTTTTATTGCATGAAATGATTTAATACTGAATTTCATTTTTTTTAAAAATAATATACATTTAAAGTATCTACCGTATCATGAATTATGATTAAATAAATAAAACTTTAATAATGTTGTTTTAATAATTTTCTTGTTGCACTATAAGACACTTCAATTTAGAGAAATTAAAACATGCAAAAACATCCATATAAAAAAAGTGTTCTAAATACATGTATTCTAATTTAATTGAATAGAGCTGTTCAAGTAAATCTGATGAGAGAGAGAGAGGGGACAAGAGAGAGAGAGAGAGAGAGAGAGAGAGAGAGAGAGAGAGAGAGAGAGAGAGAGAGAGAGAGAGAGAGAAGATGGGGGTATAGATAAAGATATTTATATTGAATCTATTTATCCTATATTAAGAAGGTGAACCTCTATTGAAAAAGATAAGTTTTCAAAACAAACAATACTCTAAAATGAAGAAATTTTTTTTTGTTATTTAAACTACATGTATGGCTATTTATTTTCAAGATCTCCAAATTTAATATTCATGTAACTCTTTGGTACTTACGTGGTGTTTTTTTAACAGAGTTCAAATATGTTTTAAGAATTATCTGCAAATTAATCCCTGAAACCATGAAGAACTTTGTCTTTCACAAACGCTCGGTCAGCATTGAATGTCTCTTAGCAGATCAATTATCATGCAAAAAACCCATTTCATCACTAGACTTATAATCGCATTGCATATCATTATACATGTATAAGCACGTGCACATATGATATTGTTTGTTTTGATTGACAAAAAAAATCCTTATAAATGTTATTTCTTCATGTAAACGCTGACATAAAATAAAATTCAAAGCTGAAAATACACGACATAAATCCGCAACAACATGCTTGCATTTTGTTTTATTTTGGCCGCAGTGCAGGGGATCGGGGTGCCCTTTTGTATTTCCGTAACATGTAAGGCTTTACAAGCTAACAATATCAAAGCTTCTAGCAAGGGAACTGAATGGAATCAGGCGCGGATCCAGGAATTGAAGTTAGGGGGGGGGGGCGCCAAAAGTAGGCAAGGAGTCTGGGGTCTTGGATTCTAGAGATTTTGTAGGGTAAAAATGAGGTCTGCCAAGTACAATTATTTACATTTTCTGGACGAAACTGTGATTTACATTAACTTTGACAATTTTAGGGGGGGGGGCGCCCCCCCCCCTTAAATCCGCCATTGGGAATTCATACTCTGTAAAATTCACTTCAAAAAATAAAAGTAGAAAACAAAATGATTAAAATGAAGGGGAATTTTTTTAATTAAGAATTAGAGAAAAATTAATGGCATTTTTAAGAAATCTTCTTCTTAAGAACAAAAGGGCCAGGAAAGGTGAAACTTATGTGAAATCATCCTCAGGTAGTGTAGATTCAAGTTTGTTCAAATGATGACCCCCGGGGCAAGGGTGGGGCCAAAATGGCCAACCCAAGTTTTACATAGGAATATATATAGGAAAAATCTTTAAAAATCATCTTCTCATGAACCACTGGGTCAGGAAAGATGAAACTCGTGTGGAATCATCCTCAGGTAGTGTAGATTCAAATTTGTTCAAATGATGACCCCCGGGGCAAAGGTGGGGCCAAAATGGCCGACCCAATTTTAACATAGGAATATATATAGGAAAAATCTTTAAAAATCTTCTTCTCCAGAACCACTTGGCCAGGAAAGATGAAACTCATGTGGAATTCATTTGGAATCATCCTCAGGTAGTGTAGATTCAAGTTTGTTCAAATCATGACCCCTGGGGCTAGGGTGGGGCCAAAATGGCCCACCCAAGTTTTACTTAGAGATATATCGGGAAACCTTTTAAAATCTTCTTTTCAAGCAATTCAAAGCTATGATTAGTGTAATTTATATGGAATCATCCTCAGATAGTGTAGATTCTAGTTTGTTCAAATGATGAACGCCCTGGGTGGGGGGTTAAATTCAAGCCCGATGTGCTCAGGTGAGCGCTGTGGCCCCTGGGCCTCTTGTTAAAGTCTAAATCTACCATTTTATTTCACAATGAAATAAAAATATAAGGATCGAATCACAGTGGGGCACATGGGATAATTGTAGGATAACTGGCTTCGCCCGTTATGCAAATTATCCAATGTTTCCCACTATTGTTGATGCCCTGGCATACTCTCCTAACTAGTCAGTGATTCCTTAAGAATACCCGGTATTATGCAATATTATTTCAAACCTACACAAAAAAAGAGGCCCATGGGCCACATCGCTCACCTGAGCACCAAGGGTAGGAAAAAGTAGAAAATGGCTTTTTATTGTAAAGTTTAAATCCAAAAGTAGTCTAATGACCAATCATGGATTTCCTATTTTTTAGAAAATGATTTTTAAAGAATTTTCCTATATATACCTTTAAAAACTTTGGTCAGCCATTTTGGCCCCGCCCTACCCCCGGGGGTCATGATTTGAACAAAATTGAATCAACACTACCTGAGCATGCTTCCATATAAATATGATGAATTATGGCTTTGTCATTCTTGAGAAGAAGATTTTTAAAGAATTTTCCTATATATTTCTATGTAAATCTTTGGTCGGCCATTTTGGCCCCGCCCTACCCCCGGGGGTCATGATTTGAACAAAATTGAATCTACACTACCTGAGCATGCTTCTATATAGATATGATGAATTATGGCTTTGACATTCTTGAGAAGAAGATTTTTAAAGAATTTTCCTATATATTTCTATGTATAACTTTGGTCGGCCATTTTGGCCCCGCCCTACCCCCGGGGTCATGATTTGAACAAACTTGAATCTACACTACCTGAGCATGCTTCCATATAAATATGATGAATTATGGCTTTGTCATTCTTGAGAAGAAGATTTTTAAAGAATTTTCCTATATATTTCTTTGTAAAACTTTGGTCGGCCATTTTGGCCCCGCCCTACCCCCGGGGGTCATGATTTGAACAAAATTGAATCTTCACTACCTGAGCATGCTTCCATATAAATATGATGAAATATGCCTTTGTCATTCTTGAGAAGAAGATTTTTTAAAGAATTTTCCTATATATTTCTAATTAAAACTTTGGTCGGCCATTTTGGCCCCGCCCTACCCCTGGGGATCATGATTTGAACAAAATTGAATCTACGCTACCTGAGCATGCTTCCATATAAATATGATGAATTATGGCTTTGTCATTCTTCAGAAGAAGATTTTTAAAGAATTTTCCTATATATTTCTATGTAAAACTTTGGTCGGCCATTTTGGCCCCGCCCTACCCCCCGGGGTCATGATTTGAACAAAATTGAATCTACACTACCTGAGCATGCTTCCATATAAATATGATGAATTATGGCTTTGTCATTCTTCAGAAGAAGATTTTTAAAGAATTTTCCTATATATTTCTATGTAAATCTTTGGTCGGCCATTTTGCCCCCCCCCCTACCCCCGGGGGTCATGATTTGAACAAAATTGAATCTACACTACCTGAGCATGCTTCTATATAGATATGATGAATTATGGCTTTGTCATTCTTGAGAAGAAGACTTTTAAAGAATTTTCCTATATATTTCTATGTAAAACTTTGGTCGGCCATTTTGGCCCCGCCCTACCCCCGGGGTCATGATTTGAACATAATTGAATCTACACTACCTGAGCATGCTTCCATATAAATATGATGAATTATGGCTTTGTCATTCTTGAGAAGAAGACTTTTAAAGAATTTTCCTATATATTTCTAATTAAAACTTTGGTCGGCCATTTTGGCCCCCTCCCTACCCCCGGGGGTCATGATTTGAACAAAATTGAATCAACACTACCTGAGCATGCTTCTATATAAATATGATGAAATATGGCTTTGTCATTCTTGAGAAGAAGATTTTTTAAAGAATTTTTCTATATATTTCTATTTAAAACTTTGGTCGGCCATTTTGGCCCCGCCCTACCCCCGGGGATCATGATTTGAACAAAATTGAATCTACACTACCTGAGCATGCTTCCATATAAATATGATGAATTATGGCTTTGTCATTCTTGAGAAGAAGATTTTTAAAGAATTTTCCTATATATTTCTATGTAAAACTTTGGTCGGCCATTTTGGCCCCCCCCCCCCTACCCCCGGGGGTCATGATTTTAACAAAATTGAATCAACACTACCTGAGCATGCTTCTATATAAATATTATGAATTATGGCTTTGTCATTCTTGAGAAGAAGATTTTTAAAGAATTTTCCTATATATTTCTTTGTAAAACTTTGGTCGGCCATTTTGGCCCTGCCCTACCCCCCGGGGTCATGATTTGAACAAATTTTAATCTACACTACCTGAGCATGCTTCCCCATAAGTTTCATCTTTCCTGGCACAGTGGTTCTTGAGAAGAAGATTTTTTAAATATGCCACCAAATTTTCATAAATTCCCAATTATCTCCCCTTGAATGAGGGCGGGGCCCTTCATTTGAACAAACCTGAATCCCCTTCACCCAAGGATACTTTGTGGCAAGTTTGGTTGAAATTGGCCCAGCGGTTCTTGAGAAGAAGTCGAAAATATGAAAAGTTTACAGACAGACGGACAGACAGACAGACGGACGCCGGACAAAATGTGATCAGAAAAGCTCACTTGAGCTTTCAGCTCAGGTGAGCTAAAAAGGGAATTTGCAAGTTGTAGGGTTACTGGTATTGGTTGTAGAAGAGACAACCTTACTGCGCACCTAAAACTTGGGAAGTAAAAAAAAAACTATTTTATTGATTTTAACTCGTGTTCCCAAGAATTGTAAGTTTCTACCGTTTAGATTAATTGTTACCCTACCCCCCCCCCCCCCCCCTCAACCAACACACAAATAGTCCTACCAATATTAATCCTGGGTCTATCTATTGTGTAAATGTGTGCGGATTATAATTTATTCATTTGCTTATAAAATTTCCATTTTCTGATTAGCGAATATTAAAATATTTACTGATAGACTGAAATATATTTTGTGCATCCTTTATATTTTTCAAACAGCAGTGTCATTTTTGACCCTATGCAGACAGACAACCTTAAAATCAACCGAATTTCCTTTGTATTTACTGTCTATTGTATATCGTTATAACATTGTATCAAACTTCACAGTTTCTCTATCTTTACATAAAATTTAGAAAAAAAAGGATCAAATAAATTTCACTTTGCAGGACCATTTAGGTAGCGTTTGTTGTTCCAGATATAATTTTTTAAAAATTAATTTTCACATATACGATAACTTGAGATATAGAGTTTTATGCTGAATTCAGGCAAAAAAGTTACATATTGACCTATCGAGAGCAATGTTTAAATTAAAATAATTTACTAATGAATTGTGCAGGCTTATCAAATGAATCTTGCATGGATTACTAGTACATATTTTGTTTGAGAAAATAATTAATTAAAAAAAATTGAATAGATGTCGCCCGCTGTTCAGTTCTCTTCCTGATGTCAGAGAAAAGCGAAATGTAAAACAAGAAGTCACTCATAATTCTATACACCGCTGATGAATTCATAATAAATCATATACATCTATAACTAATAAATAATTATTAATACATGTAATTAATAGAGACAATGTGCTAAAAAATGATATGTATTGGTAAATATTAATTATTATACAACCCTTTATAACCGTAGTAAAATTGCAGAAGAAAATCATTTTACGTTCACTCGGAAAACGTTTGACGTTGTTGAAAAACATGACGTCATTATGAACCTGTTAAAGTATCCTGGATAAAAATGAAGAAAAACCCACTTAGCGTAGACATAGGACCATGAAAATTCATATTTTGGCAACTTCTAACCTTACTCTATCAAAATCCACGATAAACTCAAAATGTATAAAAATTGCCATAAGGGCCCTTTTCCAATGGGCGCAATCATATATATATATATATTTACATTTCCAATGTCTTTGTCCGAGATAAAATTACCAATTGTAAATGTAATTGATTTCCTCATGAATGTTTTGGCGCGGTTCCAAAAAAACCACGTGCAGGGCGGGACAACACCTAGAGAGAAGCAGGCTTGGAGCCCGTGGATTGGCGGAATCAAAGCATGTAAATATAAGGAATAACTGTCAGATTTTTCGAATTCATGAAGATGATCAATGGATTGGCTTGTGTGATAATTTTATGCATAAACGCCTTCATCATTTTAGTTTCAACAATAAACATTATATCCAAACCGAAGGTACTGCTATAGGATCCAAACTGGACGAAACTATGCATGTGTATACATGGGGGAATGGGAAAATATTCTTTTGGCGATTTGTAAACAACAACCTCTTTTTTATCTAAGATACATTGACGACATTTTTGGGATCTGGACGGGGACAGAAGAAGAACTACATGATTTCCATATGACTGCAAATAATATTCACCCCAACATTCAGCTTGACTTGCGTTTTTCAAAAACAAAAATAGACTTCCTTGATGTTTCTATTTCTCTGGATAACGGATTTCTCACAACAGATCTATACAGCAAACCAACTGACAAACATATGTACCTTAACAAAACCTCCAGCCATCCCGAATCTACAAAAAGTTCAATTCCGTACGGCCTTGGTCTTAGAGCACGTCGTATTTGCTCCACAGAGGAAAACTATCAAAGCCAACGTGATAAAGTGAAAAAGAACTTGCGAAAACGAGGATATTCTAGCAACGAAGTAGAAAAACAACTTACGAAAGTTGACAAACTCAATCGCTCGGATCTATTAAACTATAGAAAAAATAAAACGCGATGTGACCGTGTTCCCCTTGTGTTGACCTATTCAAAAGGATTACCGAATATTCATAACATTTTGAAGAAAAGACAAAAAATTCTTGAAAATTCCGATCGCCTGAAACTCGCGTTCAAAAAGACCCCAATCGTTGCCTATAAAAGAGACAAAAATTTGAAAGACATTTTAGTGTATAAAAAACACAACAATTTATTTTTTAAAAAAGGAAATTTATGTGAGCCATGTGGTGCTAAAAAATGTATTTTGTGTAAATTTGTTGTGAAAACCAGCCAGTTTGAGGATAATAACGGATGCACTTTTCAAGTCAAAAATTATAATAATTGTAAATCAAGGAATGTTGTTTATGGAATTTTTTGTAAAAAGTGTGACAAAATAGTGTATGTGGGAGAAACTGGTGATAGTTTATGTCAAAGACATGTTTTGAATTTGTCTTTAATTAGAAGAGAAACAAATGATCCTGTGGCTACTCATTTTAATTCAGGTGTACATACAGTAGAAGATTATAATATAATAGGCATTGAAAAACTGTATAAGAATGACATTTTCCGCAAATATAGAGAAAATCTTTGGAAGAAAAAGTTGAACACTTATATACCATTTGGTATTAACAAAAGAGAACACTTCTGTCTTTGAATTGGATTTATGAACAATTGTGTGACATTATGATACTTATTTTTACAGATATACTTTTATATATACTTTAAAATAATATTTTTAATATACCCCGTATTCTAGTATTTTATTCTGTATGATAAAAATTTTGATACACAAGTACAATTTTTGCTCTCACAATATCTTCAGATGTTTTTGGCGCTATTTTATTGCATGACGTTGACTCTCAATTTCTATGTTCATTGTGACGTCATAATACTGTTGAGTTGCTATGCATTTAAATAAACACGACTGATGAAGGCCGGTAACACGGTTGAAATATTTCGAAAAGTGTTTTAAAGTTTTTTATATATATATATATATATATATATATATATATATATATATATATATATATATATATATATATATATATATATATATATATATATATATATATATATAACAGTATAAAGGGACTAGTTCAAATTCATTTTGGTTCTGTAGAATATTAAAACGTTGTAAACTGACATATGATTTAAATTTGAAGAATTTCCTTCCTGGAAAGGAAGTGTGAAAGCTCTATTAAATAAGACATACTTTGTGCAATTTAGACTTAAACAACGTTTTCCCAGGAAGACAAAAGAATTGACCTATAGGAGAGAACAATTTCCCGGAAAAAGTGACATTTACAAAATATATTTAAATTTTTGCATTACATGCGAGCTCATGTGAATGCATGTGGGTAATGATCATATCATCTATATATATTCAAATAGACTTAACATCACAGCATTAAATCCAGAAGTATTAAAAAAGTCACTTATTCAAGCATTTTTTAAATTTTACTCATTTCACGTACACGCACGTGCAAGCATGTGCATGATGACCATACCTTCTTGTAGGGGTCCATTATGTCTATCAATATTCTAAAAACCATCCTATTTCGTTGAAAACCAAGGGAGTTATAACCATTTAAAGTTTAAGCCAATCAGATTTCGGCTCACGTGCATGCATGTGATTTAATGACAATTGTAGGACATCCTATTGTATGCTTATGTTTTAAATTTCGTAGCAAAAAAAAGATATTGAGACTTTTGTTTCAGTTAATCAGAGTGAAGAACACGTGCACGCACGTGCATGAGGACCATACCATCTTGTTGGAGTTTATTATGTCTGTCTATGTTCTAAATCCCATCCTGTTTGGTTGAAAAACATGGGAGTTATAGGCATTTAAAGTTTAAGCCAATCAAATTGCAGCGCACGTGCATGCGCGACAACTGTATATATCATATTGTGACAATTCTTTTATATCAAAAATATTGATTTTAGGACAATCACAGCAAAGCAAAGTATGCATATGTTTTAAATTTCATTGCATTTCGTCAAAAAACAGTTAAGATATTGAGATATTTGTTTCAGCCAATCAGAGCGAAGCGCACGTGCATGCGCATGAGTTCGTGCTAATTTGACAGTGACATATTATATACACTTCTAATATATCCTTTCATATTGAGTTTCAAAGAATTTCATCAAAAAATGTAAAAGTTATGGCTACATTAAATATATCAGTCATTTCACTCATTTCACGCGCACACACGTGCATGCGTATGCGCGCAAAATGACCTTCGTTCCGCACACCTACACTACACACCTATTAACCCTAAAAAGGTTTTAGCTTAGTTGGGTGAACAGTTTCTGAGAACACTCGCGGACAAAAAAGTACCGGAGAACAAAGAAGAAAAAAAAGAATAATAATAATAATAATAATAACTAGGGCTAATTGTAACGGGAACCGTTACAGATGTTCCCCAAACGCTCCCCAACTCCCCTTTGTGGCATATTCTCTGTACGCTTCATTAAATAAGACAAACACGATGCATTTTAGACTTTAACATTATTTACCCAGAAGTATATCAAGTTTATTCAAATTTCATCATTGCACGCATGCGCATTTGAATGCATGTGCGTAATGACCATATCATCTTGTCTACACTATTCGTATATTTTAATATACTTTATATGAAACATTTATTCCATACGTATTTAAAAATATGTTTAATCCAGTGTATTTGTAATATTACTCATTTCACGTGCACGCACGTGCATGCATGTGCATCATGATCATACACTATTGTAGGAGCCCATAATGTCTATCTATGTTCCGAATCCCATCCTTTTTGGTTGAAAAATAAGGGAATTATAGCCATTTAAAGTTTCAGCCAATCAAATTGCAGCAACGTGCATGCGCGTGATTTCATGAAAATTATTATATATCATATTGTAAAGGAAATCCAAAAATTAAGGAGCATGCCATATGATTTAAATTTCAAAGCATTTCTATCAAAAAACAATAAAGATATTGAAAATTTTGTTTCAGCCAATCAGAGCAAAGCACACGTTCATGCACGTGCATTTTTTGCATGTGCTAATTCATGACAATGTTAAAAATTTCAAAGCTTTTGTAGAGATTTTTGTCCATAATGCAGCGCACGTGCATGCGCTATGTTCTGAAATTTTTTCCATATTATATTGTAGGATATCCTGTTCATGACAAAGTTAAAAACAAAGCATTTTATCGCAGATATTTAAAGTTTTAGCCAATCAGATTGCAGCGCACGTGCATGCGCGTGCTTTCATGACAATTGTTATATATCATTTTGTAGGACATCCTAAAGTATGCCTAATTATGTTTAAAAATTTCAAAGCATTTCGTCAAAAAACAAAAAGATATTGAGATTTTTGTTTCAGCCAATCAGAGTGAAGCGCACGTGCATGCGCGTGAGTTCGTGCTAATTTGACAGTGTCACATTATCTAACACTATTAATATATCATTATATAATGAGTTTGAAGTCATTTCATTCAAAAAATGTAAAAGTTATAGCTATATTAAGTATATCAGTCATTTCACTCATTTCACGCGCACGCACGTGCATGCGTATGCGCGCAAAATGACCTTCGTTCCGCACACCTACACTACACACCCATTAACCCTAAAAAGGTTTTAGGTCAGTTGGGTGAACAGTTTCTGAGAACACTTCCGGACAAAAAAGTACCGGAGAAGAAATAAGAAGAAAAAAGAATAATAACTAGAAACTCTTGTTGCTACAGCAACAAATAAGGTCTTCCGTTCTTCTCTACTTATCTGTATAAAGGTTATTTTTCTACTTAAAAAAAAAAAAAAAACAAAAAAACAATTCCTCCATCTGGGCTCGATCCCAAAACCATTTGTATGAAAGTCGGACACGCTAACCACTGAGCCACCAAATTCCACAACATATAAGATATTTTGTAAGCTTATTATTTTAAGGTTGAAGGAAAACAGTTTCGAAGTGAAAGAAATAGTTTCGTAGTAAAGTCCCGGTCAAATTTCTTAAAAAACTGAGATATTGGCTGTTTGATGTGATATTGTATGTAGGAAAATGATTAGAATAATTATGGGACACATTTGCAGTGAAGCAATGACACTTAGCATATACAGAGTTGTAAAAGCGAAAGTAATACACGTGGTCAGTTGCAGAGGAAATTCAAAATCCCGGAAAAACAGTGAAGTGAGTCATGGGCATTTTTTCAACACCATATCGTATCAAGCGGGGTAACTGCAATTGATTTAACCTATCTAAATTGCGTGGAAATTTAATTGATATAAAAAATCGCCATTTCCAAGATTCAGTCGATTCATATTTTAATCTAAATAAAATTGAAATAAATTCCATACACCCAAGAAAGCAAGAATACTTGGTATTAAAATGTCGTAATAGAGCAGAAGAATCGAATGATATTAACAACAATTGTAGAAATAGCCGATGCGAGCTTTAATTAATGTTTATGCTCAGCAATAACTAAATTTCAGACAGAAAAAAAAATGTAGATTTTGCCGATATTCACTACAATTTCATTATAGTTAAGAAACTCACCTTAAAACTCTCAGGACACTTTCTTTCAGGTCTCCCCTTGCTTTAATTCCAAATCTTATGTCAATATTTCATGCCGTTTGGCTTGAAGACATTTTCTCTACGTTGCTGCTGATTGTTTTGTTTTTTTAGAGAAGGGAGGGGATATTTTATAAGCATTTGTTAGAGTAAGAGTTGCAAATACCTCCACGACCTTAAGCTTGATTGTGACCTTTGGAACCAAAGTACAAGGTCATTTATGAAGGTCAAAGGTCAAGGTCATCAAAAAGAGAGAGAGAGAGAGAGAGAGAGGTAAACTTGAGATAAACACTTGAAGCTGAATCTAGATAAAGGTAATGAATATTTCTTTATTACTTTTTGAGTAAGGGTCAAAGGTCTCATTTTGAGGTTTCTCTAGACATTTGCAGTCTGAATAACATGTCCCAAAATCATTTCAAATACTCTTTTTATAAAAGATATTTATGGGATAGTAAGATACTCAATTTAGGCCGTTTTTCTCTCATAACCGGAAGTCGTCGTTTTTGTTTCCAGTGGGACTGACATATTTCGAAACTACAAGTAAGATGCTATAAGGTAATACTAAGAAAGATTCCATAAAGAAAAGTTGAAAATTTTGATTTATTTGATCACTTCCTGTGACAACCGGAAGTGACGGCGGACGATCTTAAACTCAAAGAATTTGTCTACTCATCAAGGTCTACCATCCCTATTAGTTTGGTGTCTTAATCTCTTACCGTTTACGAGATCTATCAATGATAACTACTGATTTTGAGGACAGGAAGTCACGCGACCGGAAGTTAATTTTACTGAGATATTAAATATTTCTGTAGACATTTGCAGTCTGAATAACATATCCAAAAATCATTACAAATACTTCATCTATAAAAAATATTTATGGGAAAGAAAAATACTGAAAATATGCAGCTTTTCTCTTATAACCGGAAGTTGTCATTTTTGTTTCCTGTGGGACTGACATATTTCGAAACTACAAATAAGATGTTATAATGTGATGCAAAAAATGTTTCATGCAAGAAAAGTTAAAAATTCAGATTTTTTGATCACTTCCTGTGACGACCGGAAGTGACGGCAGACAATCTTTTCCCAACTGGTTTTGCCTATTTATCATGATCTACCAATTATATAAGTTTGGTGTCTTAATCTCTTACCGTTTTGTAGATCTAGCTATGATAACTTATCATTTTGAGGACAGGAAATCACGCGACCGGAAGTGAATTTTACAAAGATATTTGACGTTACTGTAGTCATTTGCAGTCTGAATAACATATCCAAAAATCATTACAAATACTTCATGTATAAAAAATATTTATGGGAAAGAAAAATACTGATAATATGCAGTTTTTCTCTCATAACCGGAAGTTGTCGTTCTTGTTTCCAGTGGGACTGATATATTTCGAAACTACAAATAAGATGCTATAATGTGATGCAAAAAGAGTTTCATCAAAGAAAAGTTTAAATTTTTGATTTTTTTGATCACTTCCTGTGACGACCGGAAGTGACGCCGGA
Organism: Saccostrea cuccullata; assembly: GCF_032062105.1. Taxonomy (NCBI): domain Eukaryota; kingdom Metazoa; phylum Mollusca; class Bivalvia; order Ostreida; family Ostreidae; genus Saccostrea; species Saccostrea cuccullata. The sequence goes on from NW_026936516.1 coordinate 48,391, forward strand.
CAATCTTACCCCAATTGGTTTTGCCTACTTATCAAGATCTATTACTCATATAAGTTTGGTGTCTTAATCTCTAACCGTTTCTGAGATATGACTCGGACAAAACTTTTTTGAAAAAAGCGGAAATTGGACATATCTGACGACCGGAAGTCGATTTTGAAAAATTGAAAACTGCATTTGAAAGATATTTTTACTCTCTATCATCCCTGAAAATTTCATGAGAATCCGTCCAGTCATCTCTGAGAAATCGTCGAAAACAAAAAGGGAAAAAAAAAATAATAATAAAAAGAAAAAGAAACAGTAGAATCACTATAAGGTCTTCCGTCTGAAACGGAAGACCTTAATAATAATAACTAGTGCTAATTGTAACGGGGACCGTTACAGATGTTCCCCAAACGCTCCCCAACTCCCTTTTGGTGCCATATTCCCTGTAAGCTTCATTAAATAAGACAAACTCGATGCTTTTGAGACTCTTACAACGTTTACCCAGAAGTGTACAAAGTTCATTCAAATTTTAGCATTGCACGCGTGCGCATGTGAATGCATGTGCGTAATGACCATATCATCTTGTCTACACTATCTATATATTTTGATATACTAAATATTAAAGTATTTAATCCAAAAGTATTAAAAAGATTCGCTCATTCAAATGTTTTTTTTTTATTTTGCTCATTTCACATGCACGCACGTGCATACATGAGCATGGTGACCATATCTTCTTGTAGATGTCCGTTACATCTATCTATGTTCTAAATCTCACCCCGTTTGGTTGAACACCAAGGGAGTTATAGCTGTTTAAAGTTTCAGCCAATCAGATTGCAGCGCACGTACATGCACGTGTATGCATGTGCATGGTGACCATATTTTCTTGTAGAAGTCCAGTATATCTATCTATGTTCCAAATCCCATCCTGTTTGGTTGAAAATCAAGGGAGTAATAGCTATTTAAAGTTTAAGCCAATCAGATTGCAGCGCACGTGCATGCACGTGTTTTCATGATAATTGCTACATATCATGTTGTAGGTTATTCTAATGCATGGCAATTTTCAAAATTTCAAAGGATTTCGTCAAAAAACAAGAAAGATATTGAGACTTTAGTTTCAGCCAATCAGAGCAAAGCGCATGTGCATGCGCGTGAGATCTTGCTATTTTAACCATGTCATATTGTCTATGCTTCTAATATATCCTTATATTATAGGTTTCAAAGCATTTCATCAAAAATTTTAAAAGTTACGCCTATATCGATTAAATCGGTCATTTCACATGTTGCACGTGCACGCTCTTGCAAGCACGTGCGCGGAAAATGACCTTGATTCCGCAAATCTACATAACATGTCTACTAACCCTAAAAAGATTTTACCTACTTCGGGTGAACAGTTTACAAGAACACTCGCGGACAAAAAAGTACCCAGGAAGAAGAAGAAAAATAATAATAACTAGATACGATCTCGTTGCGAGCAACGAGTGGGTCTTCCGTGAAATTTTCGATGAAATTCATCAAAAGCAGGAATTTATCGTAATATCCGATTATCGTATTATCGGATCGACTTAAACAGCGTAAAATAGAATTCCGGTTAATCTGATCGACTTATATACCGACAAATAGGAATGTTCTAGAATAATGACGTCACATGCGCAATTAGGATGCGCGTACGGTTCAAATATTCAAAATGGAGGATATCAATATATAAGCTGTCATATCATTGGTTGACCAATCACAGCCATCGTTAAATGTCCGCCATTGTAACTAAATATAAGTTGTTTACTTCTAAAACGCGAGGACATGTTCTGTCAAAACAGAATGCTTATAGATATGAGCTAATAGTTTCTGAATTAGTGCATTAAAAATCACAAGAAATATACCGTTGGAAACCTCTCAAAAAGATCTATATGATATTTTAAAAAGTTAAAAAATCGGTCTAGAAATGAACCATATAGGACGTTTTACATACATCAAAGGATATACATCGAAGATCAAAGAGATCTAAAGAGTACCGTACTAACCGCAAGATTGCAGATTGTTATGATAAAGTATTTGCTTCAGTAAAGAATCAAAATATTGCATTTTGGCCCCTCTAGGCCCCTAATTTGAGGGGCCAGCCCCTTTTTCTTGATATCAAAAGAAAGATCTTTTAAATTTGAATACATTTTGTGCAACAATTACTCAGAAATTGCTTTTTGTTTCCGAGATATGTAGAAAAGAAATATTTAGGAGCCAGCCCTCAAAGTCCTTAATGGGGCCATTTAGGAAAAATTCAAAGGTTGCATATTGTTTAGAACATTATTCTGAACATCTTTTGTTCAATATTGCTTTTCAAAATATTTCTCCATTTCAAGATACGAAGCGTCAAAGATTGAGCATTCTGGCCCCTTGTGGCCCCTAATTACGTAACATATGATCACAACATTATTATATATAGTTGCTGATTGTTAAGATAAACATATTTGCTTCAGTAATGAATAACAAAATATTGATCATTAAAGAGATATAGATTAAAGACTTTGGCCCCCCTAGGCCCCTAATTTGAGGGGCCAGTCCCTTTTTCTTGATGCCAAAAGAAAGCTCTCATAAATTTGAATAATATTTGTTCAACAACTATTCAGAAATTCCTTTTCGTTTCCGAGATATGTATATAAGAAATATTTAGGGGCCAGCCCTCAAAGTCCTTAATGGGGTCATTTAGCAAAAATTCAAAGGTTGCATATTGTTTAGAACATTATTCTGAACATCTTTTGTTCAATATTGCTTTTCAAAATATTTCTCCATTTCGAGATACGAAGTGTCAAAGATTTAGCATTCTGGCCCCTTGTGGCCCCTAATTACGTAACATATGATCATAAAATTATAATATATGGTTGCATATTGTTAAAATAAACATATTTGCTTCAGTAATGTATAACAAAATATTTACCGTTTAAAAGATATTAAGAAAAGACTTTCTGGCCCTTTAAACCCTTAGTTAAAGGGGCCAGCCCCTATTTCTTGATTTCAAATGATAGATCTTTTCAATTTGCACAACTTTTGTTCAGTATGTTGTAACAAATTATTCATAATTCAAAAGATATGATAAAAAATGTCGCTAAAAATCACTCATGATTCGCGTCCTAAATTTCGACCCCTAGCGAGCTTCCATACTAGACACTTCCGGAAAATTTGAAAACCCAGGTGCACAACTACAACATGTCCTCTATTATCACTGAAAATTTCAGTCCTATAGCTTTAGCCGTTTTTGAGTTCGATCGCAGACAAAAGGGTACCCCGAAAATCAATAAAAGGGCGATAACTTCTGACCGGAGGTAAATTTTCAAAAACGGAGTTGCCGGTACAAACTTCAAATGATTATACATTCTCTCTGAAAATTTGAAGAAAATCGGTCGAGCCATCTCCGAGAAATCTTCTGCACAAAATCGGTAAGAAAAAAAAAGAATAATAATAATAACTAGATACGATCTCGTTGCGAGCAACGAGTGGGTCTTCCGTCCATTACTTGATGAGATGAGATAAGATTTTGATTGAGATTTCCATTCTAAAATAATGATTTTCCATAATCTGTAGAAAAACACTGAACATTAAAGACTTAAAAAATCGGCTTTTGGCCCCTCACGGCCCCTAATTTTAGGAATCAACCCTTTTTATTCATATCATCTTAAAGCTCTAAGGATTTTGATCACTTTTTATTCAACAACTATTCAAAAATTCTTTTTCGTTTTCGAGTTATTTGCATCAGAAATATTTAGGGGCCAACCTTTTAACTCCTTAATGGGGACGTTTAGCGAAAAATGAAAGGTTGCATATTGTTCAGTACATGATTTTGAACATCTTTTTTCAATAATACCTATCAAAATATTTCTCTCTTTCCAGATATAAAGCGTCAAAAATTAAGCATTCTGGCCCCTCGTGGCCCCTTATTATGTAATATAAGACATTAAAATTATAATATATAGTTGTAAATGGTTAAGATAAACATCTTTGCTTCAGTAATGTATTACAAAATATTAACTGAGAAAGAGTTATCGGTAAAAGACTATTGGCCCCTCTTGGCCCCTAATTTGAGTGTCCAGCCCCTTTTTTTTTTTTGATTTCGTCTTAAAGCTCTCAGGATTTTGAACACTTTTTGTTCAACAAGTGTTCAGAGATTCTTTTTCGTTTTCGAGTTAATTGCAAAAGAAATATTTAGGGGCCAACTCTTCAACTCCTTAATGGGGACGTGTAGCGAAAAATGAAAGGTTGCATATTGCTCACAACATGATTTTGAACATCTTTTGTTCAATATTACTTATCAAAATATTTCTCACTTTCGAGATATAAAGCGTCAAAGATTTAGCATTCTGGCCCCTTGTGGCCCCTAATTATGTACCATACGACATACAAATCATGATATATAATTGTAGATGGTTGAGATAAACATTTTTGCTTCAGTAATGTATAACAAAATATTGACTGATAAAGAGTTATCGATTAAAAACTTTTGGCCTTTTTCTGCCCCTACTTTGAGTACCCAGCCCCTTTTTCTGGCTTTTATCTTAAAGCTCTCATGATTTTGAACACTTTTTGTTCAACAAGTGTTCAGAGATTTTTTTTCGTTTTCGAGTTAATTGCAAAAGAAATATTTAGGGGCCAACCCTTCAACTCCTTAATGGGGACGTGTAGCGAAAAATGAAAGGTTGCATATTGTTTAGAACATGATTTTGAACATCTTTTGTTCAATATTACTTATCAAAATATTTTCCACTTTTGAGATATAAAGCATCAAAGATTTAGCATTCTGGCCCCTTGTGGCCCCTAATTATGTACAATACGACATAAAAGTCATAATATATAGCTGTAGATTGTTGAGATAAACATTTTTGCTTCAGTAATGTATAACAAAATATTTACTGATAAAGAGTTATCGATTAAAGACTTTTGGCCCCTTTCTGCCCCTAATGTGATGAGTCAGCGTTTTTTTCTTGGTGTCATATGAAAGATCTCGTTGTTCTGCACAAATAATATTCAGTATATTCTTACAAAATAGTTATACTTTAAAAGATATGATGCAAAATGTGTCAAAAAATCACTCGTGATTTGTGTCCTAAATTTTGACCCCTACCGAGGTTCCATACTAGGCACTTCCGGAAAATTTCCTGACCCATGTGCAATATGGCAACATGTCCTCTATCATCCCTGAAAATTTCAGCTTTCTAGCTTGAGTCGTTTTTGAGTTCCATCACAGACATGGAGGTCATCTAAATTTTGATTAAAGGGCGATAACCGGAAGTGATTTTTTCAAAATCGAACTGCCGGTACAAACTTCAGATAGAAACACATCAACTCTGAAAATTTGAACCAAATCGATCAAGCCATCTCCGAGAAATCTTCTGCACAAAATCGGTAAGGAGAAAAAAGAATAATAATAATAACTAGATACGATCTCGTTGCGAGCAACGAGTGGGTCTTCCGTCCAATTCTTGATGAGATGAGATAAGATTTTGATTGCGATTTCCATTCTAAAATAATGATTTACCACAATCTGTAAAAAGACATTGAACATTAAAGACTTAAAAAATCGGCCTTTGGCCCCTAACGGCCCCTTGTTTCAGGAATCGGCCCTTTTTATTCATATCATCTTAAAGCTCTTAAGATTTTAAACATTTTTTGCTCAACAAGTATTCAGAAATTCTTTTTCGTTTTTGAGCTATTAGCAAAAGAAATATAAATGGACCAACCCTTCAACTCCTTAATGGGGACGTTTAGCAAAAAATGAATGGTTGCATATTATTTAGAACATTATTTTGAACATCTTTTGTTCAATATTGCTTATCAAAATATTTCTTCCTTTCGAGATATAAAGCATCAAAGATTTAGCATTCTGGCCCCTTGTGGCCCCTAATTATGTACCATACGACATAAAAACCATAATATGTAGTTGTAGATGGTTGAGATAAACATCTTTACTTCAGTAATGTGTTACAAAATATTAACTGATAAAGAGTTATCGATTGAAGACTTTTGACCCCTCCTGGCCCCTAATTCGAGTCCCCAGCCCCTTTTTCGGGATCTCATCTTAAAGATCTTAAGATTTTGAACATTTTTTGTTCAATAACTATTCAGAAATTCTTTTTCGTTTTTGAGCTATTAGCAAAAGAAATATTTAGGGGCCAACCCTTCAACTCCTTAATGGGGACGTTTAGCAAAAAATGAAAGGTTGCATATTGTTCAGAACATTATTTTGAACATCTTTTGTTCAATATTGCTTATCAAAATATTTCTTCCTTTCGAGATATAAAGCATCAAAGATTTAGCATTCTGGCCCCTTGTGGCCCCTAATTATGTACCATACGACATAAAAACTATAATATATAGTTGTAGATGGTTGAGATAAACATCTTTGCTTCAGTAATGTATTACAAAATATTAACTGATAAAGAGTTATCGATTGAAGACTTTTGGCCCCTTCTGGTCCCTAATTCGAGTGCCCAGCCCCTTTTTCGGGATCTCATCTTAAAGATCTTAAGATTTTGAACATTTTTTGTTCAATAACTATTCAGAAATTCTTTTTCGTTTTTGAGCTATTAGCAAAAGAAATATTAAGGGGCCAACCCTTCAACTCCTTAATGGGGACGTTTAGCAAAAAATGAAAGGTTGCATATTGTTCAGAACATTATTTTGAACATCTTTTGTTCAATATTGCTTATCAAAATATTTCTCCCTTTCGAGATATAAAGCATCAAAGATTTAGCATTCTGGCCCCTTGTGGCCCCTAATTATGTACCATACGACATGAATATCATAATAAATAGTTGTAGATTGTTAAGCTTAACATTTTTTGTTCAGTAATATATACCAAAATATTGATTGTTAAAGAGTTATCGATTAAAGACTTCTGGCCCCTTTTTGCCCTTAATGTGATGAGTCAGCGCTTTTTTCTTTGTATAATATGAAAGATCTCGATGTTCTGCACAAATGATGTTCAGTATGTTTTAACAAAATATTTATACTTTAAAAGATATGATGCGAAACGTCTCAAAAAATCGGTCATGATTCGTGTCCTAAATTTTGACCCCTACCGAGCTCCCATACTAGGCACTTCCGGAAATTATCCTGACCCAGGTGCAATATGGCAACATGTCCTCTACCATCCCTGAAAATTTCAGCTTTCTAACTTGACCCGTTTTTGAGTTCCATCACAGACATGGAGGTCATCTAAATTTTGATTAAAGGGCGATAACTTCCGACCGGAAGTGATTTTTTCAAAATCGAAGCGCCGGTACAAACTTCAGATCCAAACACATCAACACCGAAAATTTGAAGCAAATCGGACGAGCCATCTCCGAGAAATCTTCTGCACAAAATCGGTAAGGAGAAAAAAGAATAATAACTAGATACGATCTCGTTGCGAGCAACGAGTGGGTCTTCCGTCCAATTCTTGATGAGATGAGATAAGATTTTAATTGCGATTTTCATTCTTAAATAATGATTTACCACAGTCTGTAAAAAGACATTGAACATTAAAGACTAAAAAAATCGGCCTTTGGCCCCTAACAGCCCCTAATTTTAGGAATCAGCCCTTTTTATTCATATCATCTTAAAGCTCTTAAGATTATGAACATTTTTTGCTCAACAACTATTCAGAAATTCTTTTTCGTTTTTGAGCTATTAGCAAAAGAAATATTTAGGGACCAACCCTTCAACTCCTTAATGGGTACGTTTAGCAAAAAATAAAAGGTTGCATATTGTTTAGAACATTATTTTAAACTTCTTTTGTTCAATATTGCTCATCAAAATATTTCTTCCTTTCGAGATATAAAGCATCAAAGATTTAGCATTCTGACCCCTTGTGGCCCCTAATTATGTAACCATACGACATAAAAATCATAATATATAGTTGTAGATGGTTGAGATAAACATCTTTGCTTCAGTAATGTATTACAAAATATTAACTGATAAAGAGTTATCGAGAAAAGATTTTTGGCCCCTCTTGGCCCCTAATTCGAGTGCCCAGCCCCTTTTTCGGGATCTCATCTTAAAGATCTTAAGATTTTGAACATTTTTTGTTCAATAACTATTCAGAAATTCTTTATCGTTTTTGAGCTATTAGCAAAAGAAATATTTAGGGGCCAACCCTTAAACTCCTTAATGGGGACGTTTAGCAAAAAATGAAAGCTTGCATATTGTTCAAAACATTATTTTGAACATCTTTTGTTCAATATTGCTTATCAAAATATTTCTCCCTTTCGAGATATAAAGCATCAAAGATTTAGCATTCTGGCCCCTTCTGGCCCCTAATTATGTACCATACGACATAAAAACCATAATATATAGTTGTAGATGGTTGAGATAAACATCTTTGCTTCAGTAATGTATTATAAAATATTAACTGATAAAGAGTTATCGATTGAAGACTTTTGGCCCCTCTTGGCCCCTAATTCGAGTGCCCAGCCCCTTTTTCGGGTTCTCCTCTTAAAGATCTTTAGATTTTGAACATTTTTTGTTCAATAACTATTCAGAAATTCTTAAAGATCTTAAATTTTTAACAGTGTTCAATAACTGTTCAGAAATTCTTTTTCGTTTTTGAGCTATTAGCAAAAGAAATAATTAGGGACCAACCCTTCAACTCCTTAAAGGGGATGTTTAGCAAAAAATTAAAGGTTGCATATTGTTTAGAACATTATTTAAAACATCTTTTGTTCAATGCTGCTTATCAAAATATTTCTCCCTTTCGAGATATAAAGCGACAAAGATTTAGCATTCTGGCCCCTTGTGGCCCCTAATTATGTACCATACGACATGAATATTATAATATGTAGTTGTAGATTGTTAAGCTTAACATTTTTTGTTCAGTAATATATACCAAAATATTGATTGTTAAAGAGTTATCGATTAAAGACTTCTGGCCCCTTTTTGCCCTTAATGTGATGAGTCAGCGCTTTTTTCCTGGTATAATATGAAAGATCTCGAGGTTCTGCACAAATGATGTTCAGTATGTTTTAACAAAATATTTATACTTTAAAAGATATGATGCGAAACGTCTCAAAAAATCAGTCATGATTCGTGTCCTACATTTTGACCCCTACCGAGCTCCCATATTAGGCACTTCCGGAAAATATCCTGACCCAGGTGCAATATGGCAACATGTCCTCTACCATCCCTGAAAATTTCAGCTTTCTAGCTTGAGCCGTTTTTGAGTTCCATCACAGACATGGAGGTCATCTAAATTTTGATTAAAGGGCGATAACTTCCGACCGGAAGTGATTTTTTCAAAATCGAAGCGCCGGTACAAACTTCAGAGAGAAGTACATCAACACCGAAAATTTGAACCAAATCGATCGAGCCATCTCTGAGAAATCTTCTGCACAAAATCGGTAAGGAGAAAAAAGAATAATAATAATAATAATAAAAGTGAAAAAGAAACCGAAGAATAATAGAAGGGTCTTCCGCTGAAGACGGAAGACCCTAATAATAATAATAAAAGTGAAAAAGAAACCGAAGAATAATAGAAGGGTCTTCCGCTGAAGACGGAAGACCCTAATAAACTAGTGCTAATTGTAACGGGAACCGTTACAGATGTTCCCCAAACGCTCCCCAACTCCCTTTTGATGCCATATTCCCTGTAAGATTTATTAAATAAGACAACATATGTGCATTTTTGGCTTTAACAACGTTTTACCAAAAGGATACAAATTATATTCAAATTTTAACATTGCACGCGTGCCCATGTGAATGCACGTGCATAATGATCATATAATCTTGTCTACACTTTCCATGTATTAAAATATACTTTGTATGAAAGCATTTAGTCCAAAAGTATTAAAAATCACTCATTCAAGTGTATTTTCAATTTCACTCGTTCCAAATGCACGCACGTGCGTGCATGTGCATGATGACCATACCTTCTTGTAGGAGGCCCTTATATCTATCTATGTTCTAAATCCCATCCTGTTTGTTTGAAAACCAAGGGAATTATAGCCATTTCAATTTTCAGCCAATCAGATTGCAGCACACGTGCATCCACGTGATTTCATGATTTTTTTTTTCAAAATTATATTGTAGAATATCCTAATGCATAACTATGTTTTAAATTTCAAAGCATTTCGTCAAAAATCAAAGGAGATATGGCCATTTAAAGTCAGATTGCAGCACACGTGCACGCACGTGATTTCTTGAAATTTTTTGTATATCATATTGCAGGATATCCTAATGCATGACTATGTTTTAAATTTCAAAGCATTTCGTCAAAAAACAAAGGAGATATAGCCATTTAAAGTTTCAGCCAATCAGATTGCAGCACACGTGCATGCACGTGATTTCTTGAAATTTTTTGTATATCATGTTGTAGGATATCCTAATTCATGACTATGTTAAAAATTTTAAAAGCGTTTCGTCGGAAAACAAAAGAGATATTGAGATTTTTGTTTCAGCCAATCAGAGGAAGGCGAACGTGCATGCGCGTGAGTTCATGCTAATTTGACAGTGTCATATTATTAACACTATTAATACATCCTTATGTAATGAGTTTCAAAGCATTTCATCAAAAAATGTAAAAGTTATAGCTATATTAAGTAAATCAGTCAATTCACTCATTTCACGCGCACGCACGTGCAGGCGTATGCGCGCAAAATGACCTTCGTTCCGCACACCTACACTACACACCTATAAACCCTAAAAAGGTTTTAGGTCAGTTGGGTGAACAGTTTCTGAGAACACTCGCGGACAAAAAAGTACCGGAGAACAAATAAGAAAAAAAATAATAATAATAACTAGAGCAAAGCTCGTTGCAAAGCAACGAGTAGGTCTTCCGTCCTGTTTTGACCGGAAGTGACGTCAACAAAAAGAAAGCAATGAGCTAAGTTGTCTCCAGTGACTTTATAATTTTAATTTTGAGTCAAAACCTTCAAAATAAGCTTTTTTGGCTACTTCTGGTTTGATCAAAAGTGATGTGAATTGACAAAAAATTAAGTTTAATGCCTTCAGTGATATATGTTACCCAAAACCTAGTCAAGAATGACAAAAATATGCACTTTCTGATGACTTTCAGTTTGACCGGAAGCGACGTCACCAGACACATTTTGACGAATTCAATAGATTAAGCTTGACATTTTGAACAACTTTGCTTCTTTGACGTATTACAAATTCAAATTTTTTTTTCAGATATTAAGGAAAAAATTTTGGTCCCTCTAAGTCCTTAGTTATAGGGGCAAGCCCTTTATAGTTGATATCCTTTGAAAGATCGTGATATTCTTCACAACTTTTGTTCTTAATGTCTTTACAAAATATTAACATGTAAAAAGATATTGCAGAAAAGGTGTGAACATTTTCTAAATCCCCGATGGGATTTTTTACAAGCCATAGCGAGCGCCGACGTGCTGCACTTCCGGAGAAAGAGAGAGGTATGTGTCACATCAGCACATGTAGCTCTATCATCACTGAAAATATTATGTTTCTGTCTAAAAGCAATTTTGAGAAAAATGCTGGTCAATGTGACCCTATGAAAATCACTAAATCACAGAAATCTACACTAAAGAATGCTCTGTGCCAAGTTTAACTTAACTTTGTCCAGTTGTTCTGAGAAGGAGATGAAATTCTGAAGAATTTAAGATAAAGATGATAATTGGTGAATTTTCAAAATTTTACTACAGCTTTAGCTCATATGAGCTAAACTGTAAACAGATTTTGTGCTTTGTTGACTTTGAAATGTGACTGGACATCTCTTTGATCTTGTGTTTGAAATAACATGTCCTCTCTTCTGAATCATGCACATTTGTTAATATGCCAAGATAGCAATGTTCCTTCAATTATACTGTAATGAAAGAAAAAGTGAGCTAGCTCACATACCCCACGCTCCCCCATAACTTGACGGTGAAACACATTTAATGAAAGGCACAGTGCACTTTAAATACATGTACATAGTATAGATCAAAAAGAGCAATAATTGCAAAAAATCTTCACATCAAAATGTCTTGCATATGAGGACATTTAAATGTGGAATGAAGTTTCTAGATAAATTATGGAATCAAAATTTCTTGAAAATATACAAATCCACACATTAATTTGAAGTGGGGGGAGAGGGGTGTGAGAAATTTTCTTGAATAATAGGCAAAACTCTTTGGGATAAAATAATGGAATATGTCCTAAATATCAGCATAGGTTGACGAAACTATGTACAACAGTTTAAGAGGAGTGGTGCTAACAAACTGTTCATCTCTATATTCAAAATATGGCAAAAAAGTCTAAGTTGAAAAGTGTGGAAATTCCCGGAAAAATAAAGGAATCGGAATTTCCTGGTAATATGCACATCTACACATTGTGTCCTAAATATCTGCAAAGTTTTAACGAAATTCTGTGCAGCCGTTTATGAGGAGTTGCGCTGACAAACTGTTCATCTCTATATTCAAGGTATGGCCAAATGCCTAAGTTAAAGGTGCGTAAATTCCCGGAAAAATAAAAGAATCGGAATTTCCTGGTAATATGCACATCTACACATTGTGTCCTAAATATCTGCAAAGTTTGACGAAATTCTGTGCAGCGGTTTATGAGGAGTTGCGCTGACAAATTGTTCATCTCTATATTCAAGGTATGGCCAAATGCCTAAGTTAAAAGTGCAGAAATTCCCGGAAAAAATAATGGAATCGGAATTTCCTGGTAATATGCACATCTACACATTGTGTCCTAAATACCTGCAAAGTTTGACAAAATTCTGTGCAGCGGTTTATGAGGAGTTGTGCTGACAAACTGTTCATCTCTGTATTCAAGGTATGGTCAAATGCCTAAGTTAAAAGCGCGGAAATTCCCGAAAAAATAAAGGAATCGGAATTTCCTGGTAATATGCACATCTACACATTGTGTCCTAAATATCTGCAAAGTTTGCTGAAATTCTGTGCAGCGGTGTATTAGGAGTTGCGCTGACAAACTGTTCATCTCTATATTCAAGGTATGGCCAAATGCCTAAGTTAAAAGTGCGGAAATTCCCGGAAAAATAAAGGAATCGGAATTTCCTGGTAATATGCACATCTACACATTGTGTCCTAAATACCTGCAAAGTTTGACGAAATTCTGTGCAGCGGTTTATGAGGAGTTGCGCTGACAAACTGTTCATCTCTATATTCAAGGTATGGCCAAATGCCTAAGTTAAAAGTGCGGAAATTCCCGGAAAAAATAATGGAATCGGAATTTCCTGGTAATATGCATATCTTCACATTGTGTTCTTAATACCTGCAAAGTTTGATGAAATTCTGTGCAGCGGTTTTTGTTGAGTTGCGCTGACAAACTGTTCATCTCTTTATTCAAGGTATGGCCAAATGCCTAAGTTAAAAAGTGCGGAAATTCCCGGAAAAAATAATGGAATCGGAATTTCCTGGTAATATGCACATCTACACATTGTGTCCTAAATACCTGCAAAGTTTGACGAAATTCTGTGCAGCGGTTTATGAGGAGTTGCGCTGACAAAAAAAGAGGACTGACTGACGGACTGACTGACGGACTGACTGACTGACTGACTGACTGACGGACCAGTCAAAAACATTATACCTCCCGCAACTAGTTGCGTGGGGTATAAAAATACACATATTAGATCTTATATATTGCCACTGAAGACAGACCTCTATCATCTTTACCATTAGAATTGGTATGTCTTCCCTTGGAAGCGGAAGACCTCAATACAGATGTAAACATGCAAGATCTGACAAATATTTAAAAGAACATTTATTCCAAATTAAACATATTAGATTTTGCAACAAAATCTATTTATCTTAAACTGAAAGCAATTGATATAATCATATTTTTGGATTTATGTCTGTTTCTCAAATCAAAATTTAAATATGATATATTTAAAATCATCTTCTTAAACTGAGACTTGATTCAGTTGATTGTTTCAATTTCATTCTGCTGTTTATTCTTTGTCATCTCCCAAAAGAGGCTCTTCTGGCAAATCATGATCATGCTTGGCATCAAATTTCAGTACTCAGATGACAGTCACACCTATCAAAAGAAATTGATTTTTCTAAAAGTACAACTTATCAGATAAGATAAACCATCAAACTTAGTTATAAGATATTGTTATGCCTTTAAAGAATTGTTCCTATACAAATCTATACAGAAAAAAGTCTAACATTTTTAATGTTTTGCTGAGCGGGCATAAAAAAATTCGATGTTGGACTGCTCAGAGAGATGTTGGACTGCTTACGTCACAGAATGGGCGGAGCTTAATCTCATTTTCATTCTTTGGTTTTAAACAATGACAGATCTAATGTTACATTACGGAATATAGTACAAAATACATGTATGTCAAAAAATATATAATAAAATGAAAGGTATAACAAAACATTTATTGACAGAGTTCTCGGGCAAAATGCGTTTTGTCAGACCCTCAAACCAAACTGTCTGCCTTCGGCCTAACGGCCTCGGGCAGACAGTTTGGTTCTTTGGTCCGACAAAATGCATGTTGCCCTCGAACTCAGTCAATAAATGTATACTGTCACATTTCTGCATGTGTATTATTTGTAAAACTACTCTATAATCATTTATAAATTTAGGTTTACAGGCAGTCATTTGAGGATGTAATAAATAACATATTAGTTTTTCATGATTTCAAATAAAGGGTATGTACATAACTTGTTCATGTCAAAATTTATTAGGAATGGTAATGGTTAACAGTTGTTAACCGACTAATCAGTCAGAAAGATGGTATCTGGTTATGATTTTTTTATGTGTCAGGATAAGGCCATTCATAAAGGTGTTACAGCACATTAGGAACAATGCACTAATGAAGTGACAAAACAGCAACGCATAAGAAACAATGAGCTAGCGCAAAGTAACAATGCTGCTCTAGCTCATTTAAAACACCATGCTACTAAGTTTATGACAGCATGCTAATTGTTTAAGACACTTACATGCTAGCGTGAAGTAAAAATGTGCTATCACGCTTATGAGAATGGGCTAGTGTGCTTATGACAACACGGTGACAATGTACTTAGTGCGTTTGTAACAAAGTTTCAGCAGGCTGTTTACACTACGCCGTCAAGCTTACATATATTAAATAGATTGTGTAAAGTTGTATTAGGCCATTCCAAGTTTTTTCTCTGTTTAGCGTCCACCCATCTTTCAAAAACCTACCAATCTATTCGCAAAAAAAACAACAACACAGAAGCCAAAACATAAAACACAGGATTAAAATGATTTTCAATGATTTGATCTAACTAAACTACTTTAATAGAAGAAATGTCTATTCTTAAGCAAAAACAAGGGAATAAATGCTTACAATACACCAAATATAACTTACTGTACAGAATTATTTGGAGAAATTGACAAATTCAACAATTTTGCCTAAATTAATCAATTTCAGGACTCTTGATGTTGTGTGTTTTTTCTAACATGGGGTGTCAAAAACCAAGGCGCACACAGACGCTAAACATAGAAAAAACTTGGAATGGCCTTAGCATTATAGCAGCATGTTGAGCATCAGCACAACTGCATGTTGTTCTAAGTTGCCTTAGCCTAACAGTGTTGAGAACACTGTGTTAGCACATTGTTCCTAACACACACTTTAACAAATTGCCTTATCAGGACACCATTTAGTTTTCCATATATATTTTAAAAAGACTGGGAATAAAATTCAATTTTCGATAAGCTTCTTTTCATTATAAGTGTTTGCCTAAGCGTTTTTTACTATATAACCCAAATACGTACATCATTGTCTGTTATGGTAGCCTAGTGGTAGGGCAATCGCTATGTATAATCATGAAGCTGGGCTTGATTTTAATTCACTGCATCAAACCTAAGACAAAAACATGTACCCAGTTATGTTCCCTAACCATGCACCCAACATTTGTAGTGAATTAGACCCTAAAAACCTCACAGTAGATGTTAGGATAATGACCCTGAGTTCCAAGTAAAGGTCCATATTGAAGCTATTCACCAGTATATATTAAATGAGTGAATGAGTGAGATTCTCATGATAACATTATCAATCAAAGTATCAATAAGAAGCTGATACTTACTGCTAAATGCTAGAGCTAGGTTACTCCAAAGAGACTGTATAAACCGAGATTCTGTGTCACAGTAGGTGTGGGTGTTGGCACGAAAAGGATCCCTTACTTCTCAAAGGCAATAAGTGCTGAGTACAAGTCTATATTTGCAGCTTACTATCCCAAGCGGTGGCATCATAAAATGACTGAAAAATTTTCAATAGACTAATTAACAAACAAACCATTTCTGCAGCCTTATCACAAAAAAAAGCAAACTCTACTATTACATTTTTTTTTTTACAAATTCCTTTTGCAATTTAACTAAGAAACATACATATGACATAATAAAATATTGATTTAATTAACTGAGCAATATTATATTGTGTGCAATTTTTTTGTCAATAAATTATACTAAATTTTTTTTCTGCAGTAACTTTGGACCCACAGTGCTTTGCTTCTTTGAGCTACATTCAAGCTTTAAAGTGGTATTGTAGGCCAAACTTACACTACGACGTCATGTGACTTTAGAGTCTAGTGCCCTGTTCAGACGGAGAGTTTAATTCGCAGTAAATTATTGCGAAGTAAACTAAATTAAATGCAAATCAAACTAATGCGAATCAAACTGTGTTCACATGACAGCTAATTATAATGCAAAGTAACCAAATCGAATAAAAAATTTTACTTTGACAGTCATGCAGGCTTCAGTTAGGCTTTTATGACATCATTTACAAATCATGTCACCTTAGGCATAAACAGATGTATTTGACATAATGTCACAGTGTCTGTTTTCACATTTTAGTGATTAACACTATATTTTCCTTAGTTTTTCACTCAAAAATAGCACAAGTACTTAAAGCTGACCACCAACATGTAGCATTTGACTTAATTTTGCCATTTCACATGCCTCAAAATTTAATTGGAATTAGCTTACCTTAGTCATGTTAGTGTTCACAAGGAGCTAATGCAAAGTAATTTAATGCGCAGTAAATAAATTCGAATTAAAATAATTTGAATTGAACTCAGTCCATGTGAACATGCATCGATGTACCAAATGTTTAGTGCGGTTTGACAAGCCTGATCTAAATTAAAAGTGAATAAGTATCTGCCCTTACCATGCTTATCGTACCCTAACATCACACCCGTCAACATATTATTAGTTGAAAAACATTTTGTTTTGAACATGTTGAAAGCAAGTCTTGTTGAAATTACATGCTCACACATATTTAAATAAAATTTAAAGCTGTGGGGATTTTAAAAGGCTAACTGAGAGCGTCTGAACTGTAAAACAGTTAATATATCGCTGTGTCTGTGTATTTCTAAAAATATCGACAGCTGATAAATGCTCTAAGCTGCCATAGTTATATAATGTAAATTTTAGGTAAACAAAAATCTTACCTTCGAATTCATTCCCATGGTCCACGCCAATCATAAATTAAAATGTAACCGTCAGCTCTTTAATCATTCGATACAATTATCACTGGGGAATCCGAAACAGAGTCAAGAGTGTTCATCCTTCTTTATTACTGTGACAGTCGGAATTTCCTCGTAAACAATTCACACAAGAATATATAAATCGGATAATTTTGCTTAGAATAATGCTCCAGAGGATTGATAAAGTACTTTGAGCTGCAGATAAAATGTCCGTGCATGTTTACAAACGGCTTGTATGGTGAGAAAATCCTCAATTTCACTTTGTAAACATGATCAAGTGTCCGATTTGCCGATTTCGATGGGACACACTGAAACCCGGATGTACTAAAGACCTGAAATTACCCGATGTTTTTATTTTAAATTAAATGATAATATTGAGTACTTAAAATGTCTTATTTTAAAGACCTTTGACTATGATGCATTATGTTATACAAGAATTCATTTGTTTGGAATATTACTGACAATTTTTAATCAGGTCAAATCAGGATTTTAGCATATCAAGTCTTTAGTACCTTCCCGTTTCCCACAATGCCGCGCGTTGTTTACACCTATACAAATGCAGAAAAAACCCATTTTGATTTCACCTTGGCTTTTGTTGTGTACATACATCACATTTTAAATTACTTGCATAAAAAGAAAACAGAGAAACACCGAATCAACACTATATCTTACTGATGCATCTACTAAAACCAGGGACCTATGTTAGTATATAGGTCCCTGCTAAAACTGTGCGTTATTGGCACAGTACAGGCTTGGCTGGCTACAGTAGCTAGACAACTTGTCCATGTAAGGTTTCCCACATATTTGTTTTATAAAAAACAAATATAGTTTGGAGTTTATTTATCTTTATACCAAATGACAGGGTTTTTCATCAATTCGAAATGATTTCAGATAAAAATTTTCATAGTATAACTGTTACCATTAAAAAATTAATATTTTTAGCTCTCAGAAAAAAAAACCGTTTATGATCTATTTACCCCTGGCCTAATTATAGGGGCCAGCCCCTTTTCCTTAATCTAACATGAAAGCTCTCATAATTACGCACAACTTTTGTTGTATATTTCTTGCCAAACTATTCTCGGTGCAAAAGTAATTACGCGTTTTGACCGTAGTGACGTCATTTGACGACTTTTGACAATTCCGGCATTATTTCCGGCTGACATCACAGTCAGCAAGTCAGAAAAAATTGAAAAACTCAAATTCAATCGTTTTATTTGATTTATTTTGATTCAAAGGAAAAACTTTGAATTTTCGACTACTTCCGGTTTTTACCGGAAGTACTTCTGATGGATGCTTTTTGTTGAGGATTGTGAATAAAAATATATGTTCTATTTGCCTTTAATCAATCCCGTTAAATTTTTCAAAAAATCTTAAAATTAAACATCCCTTCCTGTGTCGACCGGAAGTGACGGATGTGAAATTAAAAGACGTCATGCATAACTCAATAAGATGTTTTATAATCCCTGAAAATATCATGATTCAATCTTGAGTGGTTTACAAGAAGATGCTTGGACAAAATGACAACTAATAAAAAGAAATTCGGACAAAAAATGCGACCGGAAGTGATTTTCAAAAAAATGAAAAAAAGGTCTGGAGATATTACAACAATGCATCATTCCTGAAAAAATCTTTGAAATCGGTTCAGTTGTTTCGGAGAAATCACGTGTACTATGAAAAGGGAAAAATAATAATAATAGGAAACATAAGAAAAACAGTAAGGTCTTCCGAAGGAAGTCGGAAGACCTTAATAAGAAACAGAGTAAAAACAATATGTTCCCAAACTCCGTTTGGGGAACATAAAAACAGAGTAAAAACAATATGTTCCCCAACTTCGTTTGGGGAACATAATAAGAAACAGAGTAAAAACAATATGTTCCCAAACTCCGTTTGGGGAACATAATAAGGAAATCTGATTTTGATAATCTGCTTCAAATTTATACCATTAAAACTTATAGTCAGACTAGCTCAGTTGATAAATGCGCTGGCTTTTAACACTATGGACACCATCTTTTTAAAGTCGGGGGTTCGAATCCACCTGGTACCACACATTAAAGTTTTAAATTTTCGCCTTTTAAAAGACTATTTTATTTTTTTTTCAAATATCTATCCTTTATGCATGCCTATTCTTGATATTAGAAACTCTTAAGAGAGTTCAAATCGAAACAATCCAATGTACATGTACAGTTGTCAGTCAGGCGGAACAAACCTCAATATAAGCACACTTTCTCCGAGGACGAGAATAACTCACTCTGTGTTACTCAATACGGGTATTCTTGGCAGCATTGAGCTGCGATGAATTTCAATCGTATATATTCCTTAGAATTTAATCACATTGATTTTGGCCACATATATCAGTAATTGTACTCCCTTGGATTTCAGTTAGGCCTATATATCCCCGGTAATTTGCACATATTAATGGCATGTTTTATTATATCCTAGACATGATAAAGAATATAATTTGACAGGCAGTAGACATTGTCATTATATGCACAATGAGAAGTTAAGAAAAGTATCAGCTATATTATTTGGAGATAACAAACTCAGAAAATCAATGGAAGAGTTCCTCCTACCTCTACTCACTGAAATAAAGATTTAGGGAAAACAAATTATTATATGTATTAAGCCTTATGTCATTAATCGGAACGGAAATCGACAAGGTTTTTGTAGAGAAAAAAACCAAGCCCGGTCCTATAGGTCAGATCCCTATTTATAATGAAGTGATCCTTTATCATCTTTGGAAATATAAATCACAGCATCTTATTCCTTCAATGACAAAATTCTTAAGGAACCCAAAGGTAGATTCAGAAGTATTTTCCGACACATGTGGTGTCCTAAAATAATCACAAACACTATAATATGCCTGAAATACTGAGTATGCAGTTGGGGGAATTACGGCAGGGGATCATCACGGGGATGCTACTCCTTCATGGGACCAGGCCTGGGGGCCATAAAACAAAGACAAGCTCACTTTTGATCTCAGTTATATTTTTGATTACATATCTCTTTAGTCCCACCTCGGATGTTTAGGAGGTCCGTGTTTGCTCTGTTCCTAATATTTTTTGTAATATGGACTTTGATATTGAATACTGTTCGTATCAATATCCTTCAATGTATTTGTTGTTTAACGTCTCTCTCGAGAATTTTTCACTAACATTCATATTCGAAGGAGAGCTGCATTTTTTTCTCCTATACTCGGCACTCAAAGCCATTGAACAGCGAGGGATCTTTAGGAAAGGTCTTTACGTCCCACAGTTGTACTTGAAGAGGAGTAGACTTGCTTAAATAAAATATGTGGCGATAACAAACAGCATTTAAGATCAAAAGCCCATAAAACAGCACAAATCAGAAGATGAGCAGACAGGGACCTCTAAAAGATTGGAGATGTGATCAGGTGCTGTGGAGGAGTGTCAGCATCCCCTGCTGACCGGTCACACCCGAGGTGTGCTCTTTTTAATGATTGAGAGATAACAGGAAAATTCACCAACAACTCAGTGTGTACAAGTAAATAATGGCCTAACAATTAATATTTAATAGTTAATTGATTAATTATTTCAAAGAAACCACATGTACATAAAATGATGATCAAAACCAAATAAATAGGTAAATTTTAATCAAGAGACATCGTGTATACATGTATGTCATAGGGTGTAACTTCTCTAATTAAAGTCACAATACGTGAATTCGTATATCTCCAGACCAAAACACAAACAGCTCACTAGTCAATAAGTATATTTTAATATTTATACTTCATAAGACATGTGGTATGGTATATATCATCAATGGTGGTCTACAATAAATATGAATACCTTACGTCCCGTTCATTCACACATTAAATATTTTAACTGAGATTTATATCATTATTTAATTCAGAATTTAATTTACTGATTATAAAATAGTTTAATTAAAATAACTTACCATGTAGACAGAATTTATACATTCCTATTTAATTAGGATAGGTTACATTGATGTAAGTCAGCAGTAACGTCTGTCTCTGAGAGGGTTTTCATAAGAAGTGATAAAAATATGATTTCATGCAAGGGTTAATAAAATTCGCGCCAGCCATGCGCAGTGACTGGAAAAACCAGTCAAACACACCCATACGCATCCCATACTCACCGTATGACATCAGAGGTCATGAACTTACAAACCATGAATGAATGAATGAAATGACGCATGCGCAAATTAAACCATAGTAAATAGTAAATAATGATCCTGTGACATTCTCCCTGTGTAAGAGGAAAATGTCTCCTGACATTTTAACTAAAATAAAAAATAATATGCAAATAACTATGATATGAAAAATATTAAACCAAACAATCTAATTAGCATTATAATCCTTAGTCATAATACTACAGGTACCTTGTTATGTATCATAACCATCAAATCATAAAACTCTACTGTTACCTATATTGTAACCAAGACATAAAACTATATACATGCGTACACTAAGTTCCTTAATATACCTATTTGCATCTACTGTTAAAGTCATAATAACTAAACTCCATCTGTGACATTCTTCCTGTGTTACTAACACTTACACATACCAAACTTGGTGATCTTCCACATACCAACTACTGTACCTGTCAGGAGCATTCTTAACTCGAGTGGATCTCCTCAGAGATCTGCGCGGCGAAACTATGGGACTTACATTCCTAACATCACCATTTTGTAACAAAGATGGGGATGAAGGTGGTAAATCTATGTGTGGTACAGACAGAATGGGAGACTCATTGTCTGTCTTTACAGTGGAATTTGGTCCGAACTGTGTTGAATTCTGAGAACCGCGACTTAAGTTGTCGGAACTTACTCTGCCCTCGGTACCGAAAGATTTATTACAATCATTCACATGGTGGATACTTGAAGTATCAGGCCTAGTCCGATCTCTACTACGTGTACTTACTCTGTATACCTCCTCATCACTGGATGATGAGCTATCATCTGAATCAGTAGGTCTCGTACACTGCCTCCTAGTCTGCTTTTCTTGTTTCTGTGGTAGTCCTTCATTGTTATCTGAAATATACATAAATGGTAATAATAAATTTCTGTGTAAGGTTTTGATCTTTCCTTTACCTGAATCTTTTTGAACTTTGTACACTGGAATGTCTTCATTTGGAATTTCTATAATCTTGTAAGGTTCTTTTTCCCATTTGTCTGATAATTTTTTTCCTGCTTTCACTAATACTCTGACCAATACTTTATCTCCTATCTCTAACTTGGAATTCCTAACTTTGTTGTCATATTGTTGCTTGTATCTTTCTGTGTTCTTGTTCATGTTCGTCCTCACAACTTTGTATGCAA